>NC_066893.1:945747-1245747 GCF_022985175.1 Labeo rohita
TCAAGTGGTATAACCAATGTTGTCAAGTCCACTGTTTTTCAGTTGCTGTGGGTTGTTTTTCATGTCTGCGGGTTGAAGCGACCTCAAAAATGTGATATTTATCCTCTGGAATGCGAATTTTACCAGGGGTACCTCACCTAAAAACATGCATTTTACCCTGCGGAATGTGATTTGTAACTGGGACCCCCCGCCCTCTAAACACGATTGGGCTATTTTTGAGTAGCAATTGACAGGTTTTGTTGTAAAAACCTGGCAACCCTGGGTATAACCTCTAACTAAAACGCAATAACATTTTTTCTTTACATCTTTCACAAATTCACAAACTGCATCAAAGATTACTCCAACGTTCCTCGTTTTGCTTTTAGTCAGATAGATAGCAGTTGTCAATATTTTCATCAGGTTTTGAGTGTAAAAAAAAAACAACAGCTGTGGTTGCCAGAATCTTACCGTTTAAAATATGGTAGCAAATTTAGGTTTTAGGTTTTATTTAAATACCGTAATTTCATTTACTGATATAATGTTAATGTACCAACCTATTGAGGTGTTGAAATCTGTTTTGTATTCCTTTCTATTACACTGATCACCACCAAAAGCAGGTGGTGATGAGAAAGTCACTTGATGAACCAAAGCTCATCACAAGCAACTTTTAAATCTTAACATTTAGGAAAATGCACAGTGTCATTCACACAAACACTAAACACCATCACGATAACACACACGATACTGAAATAATGCAATAAACATTAATTTAACAACATTAGATGTAACATACAATGTTATGATGTACAAAACTGATAAGAAAAATCTAAGAAGAAACAGTTATTTAAACAAAAAAACATCAAATTAAAAAAAAATGCATGATGGGAATTCTGGGAATGTCAGTTTACGGTTATTTTACTGTAAATTTTACATTCTTTTTCCACTTCTGAAAATGGTATACTGCCGTAAAATGACATGCAATGTCCAATTTAGTTTTTTACCATATATAGTAGAGGAACTTACGTTAACCATTTAACAGGTTTTTACTGTAGCCTTTTTACAGTATTTTACCCTTATATTCATGGTCATTTTTTACAGTGTAGACTTGAGTATCGTCAGCATGGAAGTGGTAGTGTAGACCAGTGATTACAACAGATGCTCAAGTGATGACAAGTAAATATTGAACAGTAAAGGCCCTACAACTGAGCCTTGAGGAACACCAATACATACAGACCTAATTTCAGACCTTTAACACATAGAAATGAACTGGAAATGGTCAGTAAAATAGGATTTAAATCAGTTTAGAGATATCTCATGACAGTTAAACCACTCTTATTTTTGACTCCGCACCGCACAAAAATATCAAAATTAATTTAAATTCAGCAACTGTAAACTTGTACATCATAGCAGATTAGTATTAGTGTATTAGTTTGTTGTCTTTTTTTTAACATACAGAGACAAAAATCTGAGTACCACACCACTGACTCATGTCAATAATTAAAAACATGAACACGCATATTTGCATATTTAATACTCTATGTTTTTGTAAACAATCTGACATACAGAGACAACACACACACACATAGAAGTGCTGTTTTCCCAAGGAACATAGGAGACCTTTTAATGCGGTTTTGTATGATTTCACACATACTCTTGCTCACACACACACACACACACACACACACACACTGCCTGCAGGGTTTTGGCTTGCTTCCGCTCAGTGAAGCACATTTTATACAGCAGTATCCCAGAAATTACATTTATGCATTATTCACCTCCATCACCCACACACATACACACAAATGGTCAAAAATACGCTGCAGATCCTCCATTAGAGTGGCCCGCTCCATACATACTACTACAAATTGTCTAGAGGCACATGATGCACATTATACATGAGCGTTTATTAACACAGGCTGAATGGAACATCAGTGACATGTGTATGTGCGTGTGGTCGTCGGTCGGTCGCTCAAGTCATTGTCTTGCTGTCCTGATATTATCATTTTCAGGATGTGACATTTGACGGATATGTCACATCCATCTGTGTGTGAGTGTGTGTGTACACCTGACAGTTTTACACCTGGTCCCTTCTTACCCAGATTGCTCTTTTGCCTTTGTCTGAGCTCAGGAGCTGTATATATATATATATAAATTCTAACTTTAGAATCATCTATTTAGTAACCATGGAGATTTCGATTAGAAATTGTCAGATCAAGACAAGCCATATCATGTAGACCTGGGCGGTGTAAGCAACCAGCAGCTACACAGAACAGCGTAGCAGCCATCCAGAACACCTCTGCAACATCCTAGCAACCATCCAGACCACCCTAGCAACCAACTAGGAGTTTGTTTCCCAAAGCGTTGTGTGCCAACCCTGATCGCAAGTTCTGTCATTACCAGTATAGTGGGACGAACAAACATTCGCAAACAGTATTGCAAACTTGTATGGTTGCAACCATAGTTTATGATCTGTGGACAAATAATATTTATACAACATTCTTAAAACCTTATTAATACAGTGGTGTGCAAAAGTTTGGGAACCCCAAGAAGAGGATGCAGTTTGATGTTCTCTTGAAAGGGAACATGCATTTTGTATGATCTCTCTTATTTTGTTAAAATTACTCACATTTTCACAGATTCCGCAATGGGTTTTCAAATGCCGCTGTGTCTGATATATGTAGTCATGTTGAGAGAAGACGTCTTAGAACAACTTTCTCATAGCATCCTTTGATGTTATTTATATTTGATGAACTTTCTAAGAAAAGTTTTAAATAACATAATCATGACAAGAAAACCAGACATTTAGACTTATAACATAATAATACTAAATAATATTAAATAAAATAATGTTATATTGTAGGAAAAGCTAGTAGAACATTAAGAAAAAATTTTTTTGTAACCTTTTGTTTTACCGTTCTTAGAATAAACAAAAAAGTTAACTATGTTATATTTTGGGTGAACATAAAGTTAGTAGAATGTTCTACCTGATCTCATGATGAAAATGTACCTGAGGGAACTTTTTCACAAGATGCAAAATCATACCAATAAGCACATATCACTGCACTTTCCAACAGAAATTAACTCGAGAGGCACTAGAGGTAAAACAGTGAGCACTTATTTTGTACACAGTTATGATAACAGCTCCATGTTTTGTTTTTTGTGTGTGATGAGCTTGCTCGGTAGCTCAGCCAGCACGGAATTGGACTTAGGATGCAAAATTTTTGGGTACGAATCCTGTGAAAAACATGATGAAAAAGCCGAAAGATGAGAGGTCAAAAAACAAGCTAAAATGGCATGCTTGTGATTGTGTTTTTACATCACATTCACTTTTGTTCATACTGTCGGGTAGGTTTAGGTGTAGTGGATATGGTACATTATTTTAAAACATAGAGCATTACAGTTATAGCGCCACTCAACGGACATTTCAAAACCAACCTCACATAAAACGTACCATATGTATGTTCATCTGTTCCGGGGGAAAAACCAAAAACACAATACCACTCTAGCCACTTTAGCGCCACTGAGTGGACATTACACAAAACGTACACAACGGTACGTGTTTCACGTCTTGCAAAACATTTCCCACAGGTACGTTTTTGCAATCACAACAAGAAAAAAAGGACATTTTAATATTCTTAGAATGTTAAAAATAAACATTCAAATAATGTTATATTTTGTGTGAAATTGAAGTTATTAGAAGTAGTAAGAAATGTTTTATAGCCTTTAAATTACATTAGCATCACAACAGGAAAACAGGACATTTAAACTTTTTATAGACATTTCAAAACAGTGTTCCCACAACGTTTTTCATAACCTAAATTTGTTACCTGGGTAGCAACCCGCTCAAACTCCCTAGCAACCTTACTGTAAAACACCAACCCCCTCAGAACACCTTAGCAACCACATACAACAGCTGCACCCTGCAAACTACCCACAGTACTATAATTATTAATATTTGACACTTATTTAACCTTGTTGGTGACACACAAATTATTCAGTGTATTGTACATAAATAATCCACAGCAAGAGCCAGCACAAGCCAAAACCAAACCCCTCAGACTGTGTTGTGTGTGTGGTAGTCAAACACATACAACATCGAAACACAACAACGATAAAACATGTAGCATACTATCATGTTCTTATTGCCGAGGAGATTTGAACATGAATGTTAGGTCAGGTAAAAGCATGTCTTGATCTTAGCGGTCTCTCCTGCGGTGGCTGGAAATATCTGCACATGTGCTGACGCTGCTCATTTTGCACAGCGGGAGGAAGAAAGAGACAGACAGACAAAGAGAGGGACAGCCAAGAGTGTAGATTCATGCTGAGAGGAAAATAACATGTATCCCAACATGACAGAATTTTCCTCAAACATGTAGGTTGTTGCCACCCACTGAGGTTTCATTTAAGCTGGCGGTGAACAACAGGCTCATGTTCATTCAGAATGTCGCAAGAAAACAGGAGCACTGACATATTTTAGCTCCTAGAGTAAACGCCGCACAGTGAAAACATGACTTAAAGGTGAAGTGTGCCTATTTTTAGAGTGGTAAAATGCTTTCTCCTTTCCTAATGTGCAGCTATAACAATGGAAGACAGTGGGAGTGTCTGGGAAACAGTCATTATTGGTGCTGCTAAGCAGTGAATGACATCATTCATTTGTCTTATATATTTATTCAAACATACACACAATTTCTACATAAAGTGACTTGCATGCTATGAATTAAAATGAAAATAGAATTGGTATTTTTTGAGGGACATGAAGTAAGCGCAAATATTCAGCGCTATGGTGGCAATATATGTCAGTGACGTTTTCTTCAGAAAAAATAATCTTAGTCGTTTCTGCAGTAGAGTGCAGTAGTTTTGCAGGTCAGCATGGAAGTTAGAATCACCCGTATTCCCTTGTCAAAAACGTAATTGGATTTTTCCATTAACTTTTGGATTACTGCAGAAAAAAACGTTGATGACCAAAAACCTTGCTTCTTACATGTTTTATTCATCAAGATAATCTTACTAAATACAATTGGCAGAAGTAAAAAAAAAAAAAAAAAAAACTAAAGTAAGGCTATAAACAATCTACACTAATGTCGCATGACTTCAACATCAAGTCACCTTTAATTATACAATTATACGCTTTATGCAATTTAGATTCTGCTGTAGAGAAGCTCTAAAAAGAGGACAATAGTGAACAGTCAGTTTTTCATTTCAAGGCAGTTCATCACTGATTTATTGATGTGATGATCCAGCTCAGTTCAGCTCTCTTCCAATAGTCTCTGTTCAATCAAGTCCACAATATTGCCAAAAATGAAGTGTCCCCAGCTAAGCAAGCCAAAGGTGACAGTGGCAAGGAACCAAAACTCCATCTGTGACAGAAATGGAGAAAAACCTTGGGAGAAACCAGGCTCAGTTGGGGGGGGGCACCATCTGGTCTGAACACAAAGTGGATCCGGGTGGTTACGGTGACCTCGGAATAAGAATGAAACAGACTTATATTAGCGTAGATGCCCTTCTTCTTACGATGTAAGAAGTGCAGGTGTTATGGGAAGTGTTCTTGGTTCTGGTTGACCTAATTAATGCAGCCTAACAATCATTTAACAGATTTGAGTTATGGAAATGTGATAGTGTGCTTTGAGAGTTTTATAGTTTTATAGAAAGACTGTTTTTGTTTTTGGACGCTAAATAGGAAAAGAATCTGCCACCTGCAGTAGAGTTTGGTATTCTAGGTATTATCACAGTGGGTGTAAAGGACTATAATGCAATAAGAGCTCGCTCAAGTACTGAGGCACTAAACCATTCAGGGCTTTATAAGTAATTAGCAAGATTTTAAAATGTATGTGAGGCTAATATGGTCATACTTCCTGGTTCTAGTAAGAACTCTAGCTGCTGCCTTTGGACCAGCTGGAGTTTGTTTATTAAGCACGCAGAGCAACCACCCAATAAAAGCATTACAATAATCTAACCTTGAATGCATGAATTAACGTTTGTGCATTTGACACCGAGATATTTTTAAGATGGAAAAATGCGGTTTTACAAATGGTAGAAACATGACTTTCAAATGAAAGATTGCTATCAAATAGTACATGTTCCGAATTGATGACGAAGAATTACCAGAGCAACCATTAAAGGGGTCATCAAATGCAAAACTCACTTTTACGTGTTGTTTGAACATAAACGTGTGTTGGCAGTGTGTGTACACAACCACCCTATTATGATAAAAATCCACCCACACTGTAAAAAATAAAAAACACAATTTGTTGAGTCAGCTTAAAATAATGTTACCCTGCTGCCTTAAAATGTTAAGTTCAGTCAACTAAAATAAGTTTAGTCAACTTGAAATGGTAAGTTGTACTAAGTAACAACAAGTAAAGTTACTGTGCTGTAACAATCCAACTCCGACCGCCATTGTGTCGACACCGCTGCTAGGGAAGAGAACAATGTCTCAGATTGAGTGTTTGAGGTTGTAACGAGTGGGGCGGTGCCGAGAGCCGTGGGAACGGAACAAGGCCGGTGGAGTATAATGATAATGAGCGACACCTGCGCCACTCAAGTCCCTCGGAGGAGCGACGACAGTGGAAGACAAGAGAGGACTTTATTTTGTGTTTTGTGTGTGGCAGTCATCCGTGAGGGGCTGCCGCTTTCCTTTTGTGTTTGTTTATTTTATTTTTAAAGTGTTTAAATATTCGCCGGTTCCCGCCTCCTTCGTGTTACAGAAGTGTTCTGTTGTTAGATGTAATAATGAACATTGGAGTCATCATTCATTCCCGACATCTGACCCGCTGAAGACGCAGAGGATTAATGTTACTTTCATTTTAGAAGGAAATGCGCTGGCGATCTATATAAATGCATCTATGTTCGCAATAATAATGTGCTAGTTAGCAAGTGTCATGGCTAAATGCAGCTAAAGTAAACAGACCGGCTCATCACCCCACAGTATAGAGGGGCGGGGTAAGCAGAACTCATTAGCATTTAAAGAAACATGCAATAGAATGGCTCGCTCTGAACAGGGCTGATTTTGACAAGGTAAAAAGGTAAAAAGGGATATCTTCCAAGGGAAACATGTAAAGCATGAAAATGCAGTGGTCCTAGTACTGAGCCTTGTGGTACTCCATACCGTACTTGTGATTCATTCCCTGCTGCTAATTGATGATGGGCAGACAAGTAAGGTTTGAACCATGTCAATGCAATTCCACTTTTGTCCATGTAATTTTCTTGTCTGTTTAATATTTTTATCACAATCACAAGCTTGCAACTGTTTTAATCCTTATTGAAATGTACAAGATGGAAAATTTGAGTTAGAACAGTTTGCAAGAGCATAAATATAAATATAACTGAGAAGTGTAAAACAGGCTAGTTATTTAATGAGGTTTTTTTTTTTTTTTTTTTTTTTTTGGTGTGATGTTTAATGTCTCTGACCTAACCTCTATAGTCACATTTAACCACTTATTAGCAAGTGCCTTTTTTGAAGACAAGTAAAAGCTTTAAAAAAAGTGGGGTATTTCTTTATGTCATAGAAAAAAGGCATGGAAATATTAAGCTTGTCTCAGACCTTATTTCAGGTGTTTAACCAAAAACCCATTCTAAAAACCTACTGACTTTAAGATGATGGTGGAACTGGAAGTGCAAAAATGCTAACATGTTTCCAGGACTATTCTGAGTCACAGAAATTACACGTTATTTTCACAAACATTTCACAGAATTTTCCTTTTATTTCCAGGTATGACCTTGACTCAAAGAGTGAAAACCTGTCCAAACATGTAAGTGTTTTCCTGTAAATGTAAAGGTGATGGACACAGTGTGTGTGTTTGTGAGTGTGTGTGAGTATGTGTGTTGAAGTGGAAGACTTGTTATAGTTTTTTTTTGTGCTGTGTTTGTGGCCCTGCAGGCACTCTGTTTGACCCTCATCATGGGGGTTTTATCGTGATTTATCCAAGCATTTTGTGGGGTCAGAACCAAGGGTCACTCTATATCCCAGAATGCACCTGTGGGATTGATGTTCAGAGATGCTGGACACAGTTATTCTGATCAGTGCCCTCAGGAGAATGTCTGCCTCTTTCAGTCCTCCCTTTCCATCTGCAAAACCTTTCTGCCCACACATGCTCACATGCAGCCTGTCATGAACTAGGCTGGAATAAGGTCCTATTCTCATTCATGTTTTATACATTTTTTTTATTTTATTTTTTTTTATTCAGGTTTCATTTCTTTGTTTTTCTTTATTTCCCCACATTTTTTTTTCTTTTCACAGGCTCATGATAATCTAATATGAAGTGAAGTAAACTCTTTCAATAATTAATTCTTGCACACATTTTTATGTGCACAGGCTCATGTGCCCCATTAATGTATGTTAGTTAGTGTGTAACAGCGTAAGTGTGGAGCATGCTTGAGATAGGAGACCTTTATTATAGGAAAAAAGCATAAAAAAATCAGGGTAAATGTTACTTTAATATCATTTTTATTGACGTAGTAAAATTCTAACATTAATGTTGTTACATTCTTTCCAGTCAAGCTGTGATTATGTAAAGTAAAAAGTCAGTTTAGGAAAATAGCTATGAAATTAGCCTTCCCAAGACAAAGGAGTCTGCCATTTCATATGAAAAACATTTTAAATGTCCAGCACAGAATGTTATCAAACAAGCTACATAATTGTAGAGGTAAAGAAGTCCAAATATGCATTACACGGTCTACAAGGTTGACATCTAAGAAATTAATTGACATGGAAGATTGAACAGGAACATGAACACTGAACATGAACTTTACATTGAAAATGAAATGTGCGTTTTACATGCTCATTTGCGACAGAGAGAATGTTGGTCACGTATCATTCCCACTGGAGAACAGATATTAGGCATGAAACATTCACAACCCATTTAACTTCCATAATGAGACAGATTTCTGAACAGTGACTGGAACTTGGTTTTATCTATTAGAATTTAATACATATTCTTGATTGTGTCGGGAATGATTTGTGCACATTGTTACAAACAGCGAGAGTTATTACAGTTCTGCCCCAAATCATCTTTTCTTTTCTGCTACTGTAACTAAGGCTGTATAATATTATACAATTATTATACTACTTTTCATGATAAATAAGTGTCCATTTTGATTTCATGTTAGCTCGAACGTGTACTAAGATAACAGGCCCCTTATCTTGAACTCAAATGCCCTAAAATCATGTGTGAGTAATGCACCCATTCCTGCTGTCTGTGTGTGTTTACAGGACTTTCTGGGCCAGATGTACTGTACTCTCGGAGAGGTGGTGGGCTCTCAGGGTAGTCGCATGGAAAGATCGCTTGTGTAAGTCCTGTGTTTGAGCTTCACACGTCTCTGAAAAACAATGTGTTTAAAATGGACTTCAATTCTCACCTAACATGCTTTCGTTTTGGGTTTATCGCTCTTTATATGGGCAGTTGATTCAGTTCAATTTTACTGTACTCTAAGAAGAGCATATTTATATTGGGACTGGCAAATGATTGATCGTGATCATTTGAGTTTGCCTAATATATGTGTGTGTAATTGTTATGTAAATATAAATACATGCACATTCATGTATATATTTAAGAAATATTTACAAGTATATGTATTATAATTTTTATAGAATTTATTATATATAAATAAAATATTTTGTACATAACATTTCTCTTAAATATATACATGAATGTGCTTGTATTTATATATACACTGTAAAAACTGAAAAACACAATTTGTTGAGTCAGCTTAAAATAATTTATTACCCTGCTGCCTTAAAATTTTAAGTTCAGTCAACTAAAATAAGTTTAGTCAACTTGAAATGCTAAGTTGTACTAAGTGACTACTTAGATATTTGTGTTTGTTAAACTTAAAAGCTGGGTTAGTAACCCAGTTAGTAACCCAGCTGCCTTAAAATTTTAAGTTGAATCAACTCAAATATCTAAGTTGTCACTTAGTACAACTTAACTTTTTTTAAGTTGGCTGAACTAAAAAGGCAGCCGGGTAACAAATTATTTTAAGTTGACTCAACAAATTGTTTTTTACAGTGTACATAATAATTAACTCTTTTATATATTAAAAAACTTTTATTTTGTATACGATTAATTTATATTCGTTTTTTTCTCCATGTATATTGTGTAAATTTTGTGTAACTGCACAAATTAATTTACTTACCCTGAAAATTGCACATCCAATTGCCTTTCAATTGTGTGAGGAAGGTTTTTAGAACAGAGCCCCATTCCATAATCAAATTAATTTAATAAATTACTAATAAAATTTCTAAATGACAAAATTTATGGTGTAGTAAACCAATCAAACAATGGGAACCTTAAAAATGTTAATCAGGATTCAGTGTTATAAGAATGGAGAGTTGAAACTGCTTTCATGTTCATTTAATCAGTCCTGCGGTCTGACGTCCACACAAAATAGAGATTTCAGGTTTAATGAGCATTAAATAAGAATGAAACTGACTGTAGCTGAAATAGCTGAATAGTATCAAAATAAAAACAGCATATTTCAAATTGTGTTATAATTATTGTTTTTTCATGGACCATTTAGTGAGAGACTGCATGGGATATTTGACTTACAGACATTTGTCATATTGCAAGACTATTTAAAATGAACTAGTGAAGGCTATTGCATCAAAATATTATTTTTCTTATACAAATATGTACATTTTACCATTTTAAAAAGTCTGTTGTCAACTGCTCATATACAACAGGTCAGGTTTGCTTGTATATAATGTGTGTATGCATGTTGTATGTTTGTGTGTGTGCTGTTGGTGACACATTGGGCGGTAATATGGAATGATGAGTGTTATATAACCAGAGCTGCCTGCACTCGTTCATTCACTCAAACCACTCTGAACATTCATTTAGTCATGTACTGGGAGTTGCAAATAAATACATTTAGAAGCTTTTACAGTGAAAGTGCTACGCTGAATCGCTCATGGAAATTCATTTGAATTCATTTTTGAGCATCTGCCCATTCCTGACACAACCACATTTACAGTGCGACATCTCTGTGTTGATATAAACCAGTGTGGGAGTAATTCTCAAGCAGGCTTAGTTCATCCCAAAATTGAATCATTTACTCATTTAATCACCCTTATGTCATTCATCTTCGAAACACGAGTGAAGATATTTTTAATGAATCCTGAGAGATTTCTATTTATCCATTAAAAGTCCACTCCCTCAAAACTTTCCACTAAAAGACATAGTAAAAGTAATCTTTAAAGTCCTCTGAGAAAAAAACACAATCACTTTACATGATGAACACATTTAATTTAGGTTTTTTATTCACATACAGTATAAACTGTGAACAACACACATAGAGTGCTTCAAATGTGCTAAACAGAAGATTATTTGTGTTTCAAAGATTAACAAATATCTTATGGATTTGGAACAACAATGACACAGATTTTGTTTTTTGTGGATGATTGTTGGGGAGTAAAATAACAACACTACTAACTTAAAGGTAAAGTGTGTTATTTCTGTGCCACTTAGCATGACACATTTTAACTGAAACAATAATATTTTCAAATCTTTTTGTAATTAGGAGATCAAGTGCGTAGCACTGATTGTTAGAATGGTCACAGATGAGCGATTTTTACGTAAAACTGATTGTGAAGACCAAACTGTAAGTTGTAGAGACTTGAAACTTGGAGGGATGGTAGTACGACACAGCCGGAAATGCGACCAAGGCTCGCCCCATTTGGCCTGGCAGGGGCGCTATAGCAGTTAAAAGTACAAAATCACTCATAACTCCTAAATTGTCATTCGCAGGCTCAATGTCTTATGTTGTTTGAATCTTTGGCTCTTTTGGCTTTGATTAACCTACATTTGCGAACTAGTCCTAGTTTTTTTGGTCGATCAGGACCAAAACAGTGCAGAAAGATTCTCTGGAGAGTGAATATTATTAATTATTAAAAAAAAAGGCCTCTTGGTGGCGCTATTAGAGGGGGAAACATAACATAAAAATGGCTATAACTACACAAACATTTGTCCTATCAACATAAAAATCGGTGTGCACAGTCTTGGTCCAAAGTGCCACAAGTGTCTATACGGACATTTGCAGATTTGCACCTGTTAGACAAGGTTAACGGAGGCCGAACGGAATGAAACTCGGTGGGCCTGTTCGACTATTGTATGTCAACGCAATTTTTCGCACATATGCACAATTTGGGCCTGTCCAAATTCACTCTAAATTCTATAAAGCCTAAAGGAAAACTCAAAACTTTACCAAACCTGGTGAGCACATGTGACAGGTGATTCTATAAAGCATGCAAAGTTTTAAGGGGATCGAACCACAGCTGGTGCTATAACAGTCATAACCGTTAAAACACATTATATTTCTATGGTAAATTATCTGGATTTGCCAAAAAAGCTTTTTTTAAATCATTGATTTAGGTGGTTACAAGCTTGCTAAATAATGCCTTTTTTATATGTGCTTAAAAGCCTTAAAGCGCTGCTTGCAGCTATATTCACCTTTTGTATTTTTTTTATTATTAATATTATACATTTTTAAGTAATATGTCTCCGTAGGTTGTTTCAGTGTAATTAAAATGTACAAATTCCCCCATAAATAGTTTTAATGTATTCAGTGTAATTATGTTAGTAAGTACGTGGTAAGCACTGTGTGTGTGTAGAGATTGCATGAATATTAATTAGATAATAAAATGATGTTCGTCCAGTACTGATTCTCTGAAAGGCAAGTAAATAGTCACTAGCCATAGTAGAACCTTTTGCAAGTGCATTTACAGTTTTCAATGCTTATACAAGTTAACAAGCTTAGATATATAAAAGTGATAGAATGATATTAACATTATAATGTTGTAATATTTGTTATGTCCATGTTGACATAAAAATGTCTTTATGGCACACATGTGATATGAGGTTAATTAAAAAAGTAGCTTGATGAAGTTTAAATGGCTTTTAAATATGATTAGCTTGTAGCTTTGAGCTACAATGATACTCGCTCTCCCTCAGCCCTCTCCCTCTCTCTCTCTTTATTTTTGATTGTAAGTAATTCCTGGTAGACGGCTGAACATTTCAGGTTAATTTAGGAGAGTGCCTCAGAGGACATCTGTAGATCCAGAGCAGATTAAAGACATGTCTTCAGTTAGCAGAGATCTGCTCCTCTAACCTCTGTAACATAACCCACAACTACTTAGTGGAATTGAAACAAGCACTCGAGGCAGCGCATAAGTAAGGCAGAAGTTTGTTCTCTCATCAAATCATCTTCAAAATCTTTCATCGTTCATCTTTGTCAGGCACTTGCGCAGGATGCTGAAGTGTTGGCTCCATACAATTTAAATTCAATTCCGGCTTGGGCTTCTTGAAGTGTAGTCTTATATAAGAGCACAGAAAACACTCGTACAGTCGCCTGTCTGCTTCTACAAACACTCATTTATTTATGCAGCACAGATACATGCATTCATAACTGTTGACAGGCGACAATCACTTATTAATGTTCACCCTTTCACACATATGCATTTGTTTAACACAGTCAGCTTTTTACTAATTACTCCTGTAACAGCCACTTTCATCCAAAGTTCTGTTGTTTAGTACACTTAAAACAGGATCAGGTAAGGTTAAGTGTCAATGATGTCCCTTTGTAGGATTTGAACCTTTTGTTGAAATTGTCCTGCTGTGTGTTTCTGAAGTGGTAGTTGTCAAGAACAATATTGTCAGGGCTTCTTCAGTAATACACAATGTTCTTTCTGAATTTAGAGGCATTCCTGGAAAGAACTGTGGAACTATTATTGTGAAAGCTGAAGAACTTGGAAATTGCAGGGTACGTCATTTTATCTCTTATTGTCCTTTTTTTATCTAATATCTTCTCCTGTCTTCTCTTCTCTCTATGTCTGTTGTTTTGTCTCTTGTTGTATAATCTATTGTTTTTTCTTGTCTCATGTGTTTTGTCTCCTCTTGTCTCATTTATTCTCTTCACGTTTTTGTTTTCTCATGTCTACTTTTCCTTTTTCATTTCTTCTCAACTTGTCTTGTTTTCCTGTCTCATTTGTCTTGTCTTTTCTTGTCTTTCTTATTCTCTTCACGTCTTGTCTTGTATCTTCTCTTCCTGTCTCATTTCTTCTCATCTATTTTTTTTTCTGTGTTCTTTTCTGGTCTCATTTGTCTCGTCTCCTCTTTTCTCATTTATCCTCTTCTCCTCACGTCTTGTCTTATGTCTTTTGATCCTATTATGTTTCTTCTCATCTAGTTGTTTTGTCTCGTCTTCTTTTCTTTCTCATTTATTCCTTTCTCTTCACACCTTGCATTGTCCCATGTCTTTTTCTCTGTCTAATTTCTTCTCACAGCTAGTCTTTTATGTCTCATCTTCTGTCTTGTCTTATTTTCTTGTCTCATCTTGTCTTATTTATTCTCTCCTGTTCACGTCTTGTTTGTTGTATGTCTTCTCTTCCTGTTTTGTTTCTTCTCATCTAGTCTTTTTTGTTTTGTCTTTTTTCGTCTCATTTGTCCTCTCGTCTTAATTATTTACTTCACGTTTTACATTGTCTCGTCTTCTCTTCCTAGTGTTCTTGTCTTCTTTTCTTGTGTATTTTTCTTGTCTCTACTTGGCTCAGTTATTCTCTTCTCTTCGTGTCTTGCATTATCTCATGTCTTCTCTTCCTGTCTCTTTTCTTGTCTCATTTGTCTTGTCTCTTGTTATCCCATTAATACTTTTCTCTTCACATCTTACATTGTCTCATGTCCTGTCTTGTTGTTTCTCATTTAGTCTTATGTATTAGCTTCTGCTTGACTTGTCTCATCTCTTTTTATTTCATCTAGTCTCTTTTTGTCTCATTTATACTGTTCTTCATATCTTGCGTTGTCTCATGTCTTAACTTCCTGTCTCACTTCTTCTCATTTGTGAAGAGTATGAGTATGAGCATGAGTATATTTGCATCAATAGCCATTGTTTGGTCAAAATCATAAGATTTTAAATTATAGATAGTAAATTTGCTTCCATAAATATATAAAAACTTACATTTTTATTAGTAATATGCATTGCTAAGAACTTCATTTGGACAACTTTAAAGGCAATTTTCAGATTTTTTTTTTTTTTTTTTTTTTGCACCCTCAGATTCAAGATTTTCAAATAGTTGTATTTCAGCCAAATACTGCCATATCCTAACAAACCATACATAAATGGAAAGCTTATTTATTCAGATAAATCCAAATAAATCCAAATAAAATTAAAAAAAAAATTTACCCTTACGTCTGGTTTTGTGTCTTAGTCTTTTTTTTCTTCTTGTCTTGTGTCATCTCTTCTTGTTTAATTTCTTGTCTCTTATCTTCCTTTTTCTTCTTATCTATTTTTTTCTCTTCTCTTCTTGCCTCTTGTCTTTTTGCCTTATTGTCATCACTTAGTTTATTCTTCTTGTTTATTCTCTTTCTTATCTCTTTTTGTCTCTGCTGTTTTATTCTTTTCTCTTCGTAAATGTTTACTGAACAGCATCGTATAGTCTGTGCTGATGTCCTTTTTTTATTAGGAGTCAGTATTGATGCAGTTTTGTGGCAACAAACTGGACAAAAAAGATTTCTTTGGAAAGTCAGACCCTTTCCTGGTCTTTTACCGTAGCAATGAAGATGGAACGTAAGTTCTATTTTTCTTCCCATTTTCCCATTGGACATTTGTTTAAAAATACAGACGTGCCATTTCTTTTTATTTATATCAGTACTTATACCAGATGTATTTGAATGCTGCATGTGATGTTTAAAGTCTAATAATGTGGTCATGTTTGAGATTGTCTCATTTAATGCCTTCAAACCTGGTCTTAGTATTCTATGACACTTTTTGACTCACCGTAAATGGTGCATGTGTGATATGACCTATTTAAGACCCCATTTCACACTCACTGATTCTCCCATGTTGTGGTTCCTCCTCCTTGACGTGTCCTGTTTCTCAGATTTACCATCTGTCATAAGACAGAGGTGGTGAAAAACACGCTGGACCCTGTATGGCAGGCCTTCAAGATCCCAGTCAGAGCACTGTGTAATGGGGATTATGACAGGTGGGACAAATATTAGAACTCTCAGCTTCAAAAACACTGAACCATTGAATTGGTGTGAACGGGTATTAGCAAATATGTAAAAAAACAAAACAAAAAAAAACAAGTAGAAATAAATATACATACACTACATTTCAAAAGTTTGGAGACAGTAAGATTTTATTTATTTATTTATTTTCATTTTTAGTTTGTGTTTAGTGTTTATCATAATTTATCAACACTTAAAGACATTCTTTCTCTGATTGAATGTTTAAAATCCTAGAGAAATTTACTTATCAAAATAGAGTGACTATATAATACTTCATGCTTTCAATCACTAAACTTTATTTTCCTTTTCTTTTTTTTTTGCAGAGCAATAAAAATCGAGGTGTATGACTGGGACAGAGATGGAGGGTAAGAATGAAAGAATCATTCTGTAATACTGAAGATAAGATGCATCAAGATAAGGCATGAGACTGTACGTGTGTGTGTGTGCGTGTGTGTACTTGTTCTTGCTACATTGTGGGGACCAAATGTCCCCACAAGGATAGTAAAACCTGACATTTTTGACATTGTGGGGACCAGCCTGCGGTCCCCACAATGTAGAAAAATGATTAAAAATAGTAAATGATGTTTATCTGAAAGTGTAACGATGCAAACGTTTTCTGTAAGGGGTAGGTTTAGGGTTAGGGTTGGGTTAGGGGATAGACAATATCGTTTTGTCAGTATAAAAACTATAGAAGTCTATGGAAAGTCCCCACAGTTCACAAAGACAAACGCGTGTGTGTGTGTGTGTGTGTGCACTTTCAGTCATGACTACATCGGCGAGTTCAGCACCAGCTACAGGGAGCTCTCTAAAGGCCACACTCAGTTTACTGTGTGGGAGGTGAGCCACTCTCCTTTTCTTCATGTATTTTTCATACACATCTGCCTAAAATATTGTAAATTTGTCTTTTTGAAATATCCTAGATTTTAATGCAGACATTTACATTACTTCTGGAGTGTGTAGATGAGGCATAAACAGTGCCTCAGGAGTAACTAAAAGTATTGAAGCTATTTTTTTTATTTTGTATGTAACACTGGAAAATCTGATTTGTCAGATGGTTCAATGAAGCGTTAAAAAACAACTCCTAATTAAAACATGTAGGTTTAAACTAAATGTCTAAATGTTTTAGCTAACTGCAGGAATATTTACATATCTTATTCAATATGATATTAAATGTACTTATATACAACTCGTTTGGGAACTGTTTGTATTTATGTTCTTGTGTAAATTATGTTTCTGGCCTTACTGTGACATTTTGTCTCCCATCCCTGTGAAATCTCATCTTTTAAATGACCTCCACATCACTGAAACATAAATCAAACCCATAAGGGACGAGAACGCTTATCATAACCGGCCACGGCACAAGAACCTTAGATAAAAGTGAGAGGTCTAGCATATGTAGTCAAACATTTCATCTCCACCAAAAGCTTCTTATGATTTTTTTTTTGTTGTTGTTTTTGACACAACCAATATCCTCTTCACTGTGGTTGAATTTCTTGCCACAGAACTGACACATTCTTAGTCTGACCATGTTCACCTATTGTGGCAAAAAATATGTCTATCCTGAATATGCTGCAGTGATAAATGTATTTTGCAGTGCTTTTCTCAAGTGTTACAGCAATAAAAGAAAAGAAAATATATAGAGAGAGACAAAATAAATTAAATAAAAAATATAATAAAATAATAAACACATTTTGTACACTCCAAAAAAATGTATGCCTAAATTTAAGATTTATGTATTTGAATTTTATATAACATTTCCATCCATTTGGATTACACAATTTTAACATTAACAAACTAATAAGCTTAATGTGATACATACTTTTCAGTCATAGTTAAAACAGGTAAGAAACAGGTGCATTTTCTGTAATAGTACAAATAAACCAAGTTTAATTTTAAATATATAATAATCAACAAATCCAAATTTGTTTTAGTCTCACATTTTTACTAATAGAATATTACTTGTTCTACAGCTGGTCATATTTAAATGTTAATAATTTTTAACTGAATAAATGTGAATGTTTTCACAGTGAACAGATTTATGCTAATCGTAAGCAATATGAATAAATGTGTTTTGAAAATATGATTGTTTAAATAAAGTAATATAGATGAAAATAGTTAATCAATACCATGATTTTTGAGTTTATACACATTTTTATCTCGTTAAGTTTATTTTCCAAATGGATGGACAATTTATATGTGACTCAAATGCATAAATCTTAAATTTAGAGCTAAATAACTATACATTTTGGTGAGACCAAATCACTATTTCAGCTTCAACCATTGAGATACAGTCTGTGTCTGACATTGCTGTATTTCTGCAGGTGCTGAACCCCAAGAAAAAGAAAAAGAAGAAGAAATATCTTAACTCAGGAACCGTGAGTAAATTTTTAACTAGATCTTCCAGTTTAATTAATGAAAAAAAAAAGTTCCAAAGAAGAACAAAAGAAAGCAATACATGTTTGTTCTAACAAACAAACATCCTTATTGGTAAGACTTCTTATAGAAGGTCCTACATTATATCTTCATAAGCAATGCACAATGCCTTCATAAGCTGTGCATATAAATATTCATAAATGCTGATGTAGCTCATCACTGGTCTGCCCTGATGCCATGACTCTAGAGAGTTACATCATCACCCTTAGCATGAATATTAATATGACATTTATGATTAAAGTATGCATTGCTTATTGAAAGTGTGATGATGCCCTTTAGGACTCCACATAGGAAGTGTTACCAAACTTTCATGTTGACAGGTCACTCTGCTGTCCTGCTTCATTGATGTCGAGGTTACGTTCCTGGACTACATCAAAGGAGGGTCAGTATTTGTGTACTTGTTTTTGCTACATTGTGGGGACCCCCAAATGTCCCCACAAGGATAGTAAAACCTGAAATTTTTGACCGGTCCCCACAATGTTAAAAAATGACTAAAAATAGTAAATGGTGTTTATCTGAAAGTGTAACGATGCAAGCATGTTTTCTGTGAGGGCTAGGTTTAGGGTTAGGGTTGGGTTAGGGGATAGACAATATAGTTTGGTCAGTATAAAATCTATAGAAGTCTATGGAAAGTCCCCACAATTCACAAAAAGAAACATGAGTGTGTGTGCGCTTGTTCGATCCTTCAGACCAACATTATTGTATTGTCTTACTACATAATTACATACCATAATTTATACCACATGATTATTATAATACTTTTATAATACTTACAACTGACAGTATATAAGTGGCCTGCATGCTTCACTTAGGTTCGTGCTGAGGAGCTGAGAAAGCATCTCCAATCTGTCAGCAGCAGTTCAGAGTTGTGGTATGAGGGACACAACTTTCAATGTGAATTGAGGGTTACAATAGTAACCTTTCTGTTGGTCACTTTCAACATTGTTTCGAAGTTCCGACACTACTGGTTCCTATACTAAATGCCATGGTGGCACAAATGCTGACAAGTATAGCATGTCAGATAACAAATGCATCTCACCTCCTCGCAACCTTTCGACGACCAGGAAGCATGACCTCACATTTCTTTTTTTACCAACACTTCAGTTGTATATAGCCTTTTGTATAGAATTTAAAACAGTTAAAAATTGAACATCTGAATTTGAAACATCTTCCTCTAATGAGAATGGAACACTATGGTGACCACATCCTGTCCAAAGGAGAAGGTAACCGTTTGGAAAATACAACCTATGGACTTGCAGTGGGAAGTACAAGCAAGTCTCTGTGGTGGGTTCCACCTATCAGTAAAAGATTGCCATACACAGAGAACTGATTACAGAGTGAAACTCTGTCCAGGAGAAGACATAGGGTTCATGCTAGGGACACAGTATAAGGAAAAAATGCACATATGGGACCACCGTCAGTCTGGTGATAAGTTCCTCCGCCAAATTCTCCCACCACAAATGTCCTTCTAATGTTGGAGAATGGTGGTCCAGTGTTCACCACTCAAGGGAAACTAAAAACTGGACCAGGCATGTTTCATTAATGGATAGGGCTTGAAGATCCCTCTCCCTTTTGACAGAAGTGAGCACAGTCAGGAGAGCCATCTTCAAAGAGAGGGCACTAAGACCTCTGAATTCCTCCTCAGACATGGAGGTTCCAGAGGTATGTGCACGGGTACCAAATTGTGCCCTGCCCCTATAAAAGATTCACCAATAGGGATTCACCAAGAGGAGGAGTCAACACCATTAGCATGTGTTATGCAAACCAGGTCCAATACGGCGCAACCATGAGGACCTGCTCGGCATCCTGATTATGCATAATGTGTGTGCAGTGAGGCTCACTGGGGGAAATGCATAATTGCATAGACTCCTAGGCCAACTATGTGCCCGTGCACGTGTGCCAAGGGGGGCATTGGTCAAGGAATACCACAGAGGGCAATGGGAGGACCCTTGTGGATTGATATACACTGCTGTCGCTGTGTTATCCATACAGATTAACACATGCTTGCCTTAAATTAATGGTTGAAACCTCTAGAAGCTAGATGCACAGTCAAAAACATTAGACAACTGATGTGCCACTGCAGCCTGCATCTTGTCCAGGAACCTGAGGCTGCACGCCCTTTGCATACAGCATCCCAGCCTAATTTGGAAGCATCTTTTGTTAGTATGATGCATCTGGACACTTGTTCTAGGGTAACCCAGAAATAAAGGGTCCAGTTAAGTGCTGAATGTAGGATGGCACACAGGTGTTATGGGCATGCGATATGTGCTGCAACAGAATGCCAACCTTGTGATTTAGTGATTAACCCAGTGATGAAGCCAGTGCTAAAGCATATACATCAACCAGTCTGGGTTATAAGCCCCAGGAGCTTTTGGAAATATTTGAGAGAATTCACTGTCTTGTACTTGAATGTATTCAAGCAGTTCAACACTGACTGAATGTGATCATGTCAGTGTTGACAGAGTCCAACTCCCTACTGAGAATAGAGATGCTCTGCACAACTGAGAACTTGCTTTTCTTCCAGTTGACCCTTTTCCAATCAGGCAAGGTGCTTCAGGACCATGTCCCAGTGTGCACACAACAACTCTCGTAAGTGAGCTAATATTAGCGGAATGCCTGCTTCCCTCAACAGGGCCAGGGCAGTCTCTGCAACTTTTGAGAAGACACGAGGAGATAAGGACAATCCAAAGGGGAGGACCTTGTACTGATATGTCCTTCAAAGGCACACCATAAAAATGGCCTGTGCCAAGGAAGGTTCGAGACATGTCTATTGCTGAGTTGAAGTGTCCTGAGAAGCTAGCATGACGAGCTGGGAAGTGTCAACCAAGCATCCAGACGCCGTACCAGCACCATATATGGGGTACCTAGGGTAAGGTTTCTGCAGTGTTGTGGAACAAGGCTCACATACCCGGAGACCTTGCATCCCTTGTTACACATGGTGAAGAGTGTGTTGTATCTACCTTGTTCCTTTGGTCTGCTGAGAAGGAAGCCAGTGACAGTCAAGGAAACTTCATCGTGGCTCATCACATCTGCCTGCCCTTGACAGCATACCTGGCACATCAGGCATGAAGAGGCAATCACATTGTCTGAGCAGGCTCTGGCCATCATGAAGCAAATTTGCATGCCCTGGACAGGAGTCTTGACAGGACGACTGTGCATCACGTTCAGCCCCTAAGAACCAATCATCAAACCTCAAGCGCTTAGGGCTATGCTCTTGGCTGCCTGGACAAACACAGCTACCGTATCTGCAATGAGCCACAGCACCCGAAGACAAGAGGTCAGCTGTGTCGTCAGTAACAGATGGCTCTAGCATGCTCTCCAATGCTCTGAATGAATTGAGCTCACCATGCTCTCAAGCTCATCCATGAGACACGTACGAGTGGAGAATGGGAGGTCCACAGGGATTCCCCTGGCAGAACATTTCCCTTTGCATTTCCAGGCTCACACTCAGAACCCATTGTCGAGGCCTCGTACCCCAAACTAGAAAGGACTAGGACAGGATACATATAAGGTGACTCTCTCTTTTAAAAAAAAAGTGAGAGCTGAGAGTGCAGTGTGACCAAGGTCATATTCTCACAAGCAGATCACGAGCCGTCCACGAAAGCTGTTTCAGCGTGGGTACAACCCAAAGATGAAAAGACATATTGCAATACACACAATTCTCTGTTTTTGCTGTTTTAGAGAAATGTGTACTTACAGAGAAAATTAGCTCTCAGAGATCTCTATTAAAATGCCCAGGGGGTCTCTCAGCACTTATCCATATTTCGAGGCAAGGAGAGTCTGCTGATTGTTTCATGGAATCCAACAGTGAGAGGTGAGAGGAGACTGCTGCTGTTAAAATACACTGCATTTGCTTCAAAAAACAAAGCTGAGTGAAGCACACTTGCCCCTTATGTACCCAGATGTTCATGGCGTGGACACACGTGCAAATTTCACTCACTAATTTCATTGCCATTTTTGTCAGAGGTGTTTGGGCTCCCAAGAGTGACCCATAATAAGTGACTGACAGAAAGGAAAAATTTTCTGCGTTTTCTGAAGAATGTGAGAGCACTAGGTGTTTTTCTGGGCGGTTGCTAGGGCATTGTGATGTGGTTGCTAAGCAGTTCCTAAAGTGTTGCTAGAGAGTTGTTAGGATGTTTTCTGTGGTTGCTAGGGGATTACTGTGTAGTTGCACAGCAGTTGCTAGGGTGTTTTGGATGGTTGCTAGGGTATCGCTATGTGGTTGCTAGGCAGTTGGTAGGGTGGTGGGCTAGGTGGTCACTATGGTGTTCTCAGTAATAAGAGTTTTAAACAGCAGTATGCTACGTTGTCTCATTACTTAAGTGAAAGAGTTTACATTACCCCAAAACCATGACATGTAGTTATCATGCTGGAAACAGATGCATAATTTTGGAAACTCCAGAATTCAGTGTCTCACGTATTTTGGCAACTCTGATGTCATCCGGGTTTTCCATGCATATGAACGTACTTGAGCTCATCTATTGAGACTGGAAACACATTGCTGTGCCTCACCATCCATGATTAATTCCCGCTTCCTTCCCCTCTTCTCCTCTCCACGTCACACACACACATATTCACAGACAGCGCACTGCATTATGATGCCGTAATAAACCGAGCTATAAATAGAGCACTCTATTCTGAGAGACACAGAGACCCCAGGCACATGACCTGGCCTTCAAGCAGTCCAGCAAACACTGGAAATATCTGAGGAATAATTGGAAGGATCTGCAATCTGCAATGACTACTGTGGAACATTCTTACAGACAGTTAGCGAATCTCTCTATATTTATGCATTTTGTAGAACAGACAGAAAAACCAGGAAGCTGCAGAGAGAATATTAGATAAACATAGAGCTGCTCCGAGGGAATAACTTCTTCATTTCTGCCCACAGATTAAATTGAGCTGAGACACAGTTTCACACAGTCAGCTCACTGGGGATTTGACCGAGAAGCTTGATTATACTTTAATAAACATCATATATTTTATGTTCATAACCTGACTCACATATGTGCTCACATCATTGTTTCTGCTCTGTTCACTTGCAGCACTCAAATTAATTTCACAGTGGCCATTGATTTTACTGCATCAAACGGTGAGCTTACATTACTAAAACAATGCTCTTCAAATGAAAAAGCATCACTGACATGTGAAGATGATGGCTTATTTTATCTGTGTTCATGTACAGTGCACAGCATAGATGAGTACACCCCCTCTGAATAAATATAAAAGATGTATTTTCTTAATGATCACTAATATAATTAATGGAAAGATGGCAAAATTGAAATGTATTAAAAATATACTTAATAAAAACAACAAACTATATGCAAATATTTTCTGTAAAATAAGTAAGTTTTGTTTAAATAATAGATTGCAGAAATGAGTACACCCTAAATGTAATTCAGCAAATGTATAAAATTCTAGTACTTAGTATGTCCTCCAACTTTAAGTATACCTTCTTGGCACTGAGTGTACAAGTTCATGACAAATTTTTACATCTGTCCTGTTTAACTTCTGGAGGACAACCTCTTTAAATGCCCTGGTCTTTAATAGGGGGTTTTGCTCAGCTCGTCTCTACAGAATCCCCCCAGCTGCTCAAAAGTGTTAAGACTGAGTGAAATACATGTCCACTGAAGGATTTTCACTCTGGGAGAATGAATATCTTCATTGTCATGCTGAAAAAATGCCCAATAATGCAGGGAATGAGGGGAGGGTAGCATCTTCTGTTTCAAGTTTTTGTATTACATCACACAGTGGTGTGTGAATTCATGACCGCTTTGATAAAGTACAACTCCCTCACACCTTTAGTAATCAGAAATGATTATATAAGAGCTTTACTACCATTGAACGTCACTGTGGGTACCAGGGACTTCTCACTGTACTCCTCCTCTAGCAACACCACAACATTTTGGATGCTTTTGGATCTGAAATGATTGACTTGGTTTCTTGAGACCAGAGTATGGATTCTCAGAAGTCTATATTTTGTAAATATGGGCCTTGGAAGAGGATGAGTTTATTGTGCTTTTGCTACAGTAGGTAAATCTAGTGGTGACAGCAACCATGCACGTCACTTCTGCAGGCTGCGTCATACTCTGTGAGATAAAGTGTCACTCTTTATAGCTTTTGCTGGTTCTGAGACACTTGCGTGGTATTTCTTCTGCTCTTTTTCTAGCAACAATTCACTCATCACTAAATGAAAACTTAAAGTGAAGACCTCATTATTTCAGGAGCCTTGTCACAAGTCCATTGTTTTTGAATGTCGGTGCTACTTCTGCTATATTTTCACACTTAAAACAATAATATGGTATTCCTCTTGTACCACTCTTATGTTAAATTTCCTGAAAGTTCTCTTCCAAGTGGTTTCATTGTTGACAGCATTAAGTCTCAGTATGATTCAGTAGGCTATATAACACTTTTAACTGTCAGGAAATTACTTGTCTTTAAAAGTTTTGGTTTAATATACTTACCTGTTAATCAAAAATGGCCTTAAACCTACGCTTTTTTTGTTTTATTTAGTAACTTTCAGGAGGGTGTACTTATTTTTGCAACACAACATTTTGTCACTTTGATAAGAAAATCTTATTTTCCTAAATAATTTTGACATTCTTCTTTGGTAATTGATCAAGCAGGCTTGTTGGAACATTATATCTCCAAAGAACCCTAACATGTCTCCTAAGCTAAGAGTAATTGCTGAATTTGTTAAGTTTTAGAGAGGGTGTACTCATTTATGCTGTGCACTGTACATATATGTATATATACACAAATGGATCCATTTTATTAAAATGACCTATTATTACCTATACAGCATGAAATCTTACCTACTTATTTCCATTTATATTTAAATGCTATGTTGATTCATGCATTTTCTGCTTTATTTATGGCAGGCAACCCTTCCCAACCTACCTCTCTACACTACATGAGCCCTTATCATCTGAATGCGTATGCACTGGCCCTCAGAGCCGTGGGGGAGATTATTCAGGACTATGACAGTGATAAGCTGTTCCCTGCACTAGGGTTTGGTGCAAAACTGCCACCCGATGGCCGCGTCTCTCACGAATTCCCCCTGGTGAGGACACTTTTTTATGATTATACTGTTAAGTAACTAAACGTAATTGCCTTTGTTTTATGTTCACACATTTTGTTTTCAAAAAGCATGTTTTTTTGAAGATATGTATTTTATTTGTCAGTGAGAGTATTACATCAGTTAAGGATGGAATATACTACATTACTTTTGCCCAGCTTTTTGCCCAGTCAGCATATCAGATGCAGTCTGCAGATTTTGGGAAGCTATCATTGACAAATTTCACAGAAATCAAGAGTAGAGTATGTGATATGCACAATTTTTTTTTCTTTACTTCAGACTATGATTCGTTCAAGTTTTAAGTCTTCCAGCCTTTAAATGCAATCTGCAAGCAGTCTCATCATACAGTACTACATTGGACAAAGCTCTGCTGTATCTGCACCCAATTAGCTTTCTTTCATATAGTCTGGTTCAGTCTTTGCAAGCTTCCTGCAGCGCTCTTTTAGAGTTTCTCTGAAATCCTCCACCTCCCCAGCACCACATGTCTAGATCTGCTATGGAGGACATTACTTATGATTTTTTGTGCAGCAGCAGCATGCATAGCAAATCTAGTCCACAGAGACAAAATATATTAACAGTGTCTAAACTACCCTGAGAGTTGTCATGATGGTATTCTTATATTGGGGTAAGAAAAACTATATATATATATATAGAGAGAGAGAGAGAGAGAGAGAGAGAGAGATTATCCATTACTTTAGCAATGCTTTTCATGTAAATCCAGGTTTTATCTACTTATGGAGTGTAATCCACTATTTTTATTTTTGCACTTTTGTAAACGGTACGTAAACTCTGGAATTTCACACTACATCATTATATATATTTTGCATTGCACAGCCAATGCAAGAGGAAATAATGATGCAGTGCAGAAATGGTATTACAATGACCTGGTTTTAATCATTATCAGTGTTTTGTTGCATATATATATACACTTTGTCTGTTCTTTGGGGCGCCCTGAGGTGCTGAACATTTTAGGTGTTTCATTTACTTAATAAACCCAATTGAATCAATTGTTTTGTCTAATGCTGAGATTTATTATAGATTCACATTTAGGTTTGGCTATACTCCTCCATCTGTAGCTCTTTCAGATCCCCTTTTGAACCTGTTCTCAAGCAGGACCCTTAGAGCCTACACTTCTAGACCAAGTGCAGCCTTTTTTCAACTGTGTTGACGCATTTCATATTGGCCGGAATATATCAGCTGTGCTTTCCTTTTATTCAAAAGGCATGGCTGTTTAGTTATTGTACCTCGGGCAAGCACAATAAAACTACTTTAAATTCCGGCCTCTTCCTTGGTAATTAAGGAAGGAGATTGTAGATTTAAATGTGTACATCTATTAAAAGTTCATTTTATTAACTTTCAGAAATGCATTAGCATATAGATGACCTAAAAGCAAACATGGACTAAATGCCAAAAGGCTTTGGTTTTGATTTCACACAACTACAACTACACCCCTGGTAACCAAATAAGGGCTCTGCGGGGTGACTAACTGATAAATATGGATGAGAGCGTTCATAAAGGAGATTGAAAAAGATTGATAGACATTAGCAAATGAAGATTACCCACAGCTGTCTCACATTTCTAAAGAGGACGGAATTTATTTTCTTTATTTTTTTTCTCTTTTTTTCCTCTTCCACACCCACGAAACCGTCACAGAGAATCTATCACATAATCCCATATACAGTGAGACACAGATCCTTCTTATTGGACCAAACAGATGAACTGCCTGCGGCTGCAGCTGCCCACACACAGCTAAAAAACACACACACACACTTCTCCTCAGGGTTGAGCGCGGGAGACTCCATATGCACTCAGCAGAGCATTAAAGCTTTACTTGAGTGAATAGCGCTCTTTAAACGCGCCTCTTATTGCAGGAAGCTTTTGGAATGTGAGCTCAGATGGCCAGATCAAACTTTTGATGGCTGATTCTTGTTGTTGTCATTTTGCTATCACAATGTTTGCTCACTGTAAACGTTTCCGATTATGCTATGTATGTACACTACAGGTATATACTATTAATATAGATTACTACTCACTATTACTACTATTACTAACTATCCATACTGTCAATAATTTGTGTTATATCAAATAAAATCCTGTTGGATATTATTGAAAAGTATTTTAACATAAAAATATGTTCTATTCTTCTGAAAAATGTAAAAAGAGTGTTAATTGAATTTAAATTTAAACAGTTTATTTTTAAGATTTACATTAAATGCAATTAGCTGAAGAGTGCTTTTTGACCCAGATATGTGAGACTTAAGTACATCTTTATGTATAATTTAATAATTACTATGGTTACAGTGTACTGCAGAATATGCTGATGAGCATTAACGACAAACTAAAATATACTTTAAAGGGGTCATGAGCTGCCTTTTTATTATTTTGTACTGTTCTCTGAGGTCCACTTATAATGTTATTAAAAGTTTTACATCAAAAAACATAATTTCAGAAGTAATAGGCTATTTTCTGTCCTGTTTTGACCCCCTCATCAGAATAAGTATATAAACGCCCCCACTGCTATGATTGGCGAACAGTTGTGTATGTTTGACAGCCTACATCCTTCATAGATGGACACATAAATACTCAGTACATATCAAACAATCTGTAATAACAGACAAAGCAATAGTTACCACGTAATAAAAACAATTACTCACACTTGTGTGGTGTGACATTACTGTCAAAGCCATTATAGTCGGCACAGAACCATCTTTGAATTTCAGTCTTTCTGAAAATTGTGCTGTTTTCAAATAAATCCATGGTGAAATAAGTGAAAAAAGGACTTACTTTACCTTTGAAGTTCTTAGCGACACGGTCTGAAACTTTATTAAAAAATAAACTTCATGTATTTAAAGATGCCATAGAATGGAAAACTGTATTTACTTTGGCATAGTTGAATAATAACAGTTCTGTACACGGAAATGACATACTGTACCATGAGCCTCAAACACCAGTTTCCTCCTTCTTATGTAAATCTCATGTAAAAAGACCACTGAAAAGAGGTATATCCCAACATAACATGGACTGTGACATTATAGTCAGGATCATTAATAATTATGCCCCCAACATTTGCATACACCAGAAACAAGCAAGGACAATTGCGAAAATGACAGCTCATGGAAATAAATGTTATGTTCCAGGCTGTGCAGGGGATGTGATGTGCAGGGATGGGTTGGTGTCTGTATTCAGAAAGGCACGGAAAACAAATAATGCGAGCCACTAAAAGGACATGGTTGGCAGTTTGCTAGCGGTAACCTGTTACATTACAGTACATAAGATTTCACTTACCACATAAACAGAGTAAGGAGAGATGACTGAGGACAATGGCGAATGATTTACAGATTCTGAGCACCACTGACAAGCATCTGATCTTGTAAAATGCGTGGTAAGTACTGCTGCTCTAATATACACAGAGCATGTGCGATTACAAAATCTCGAAAGTGAAAGTAAAAAGTGATCGTGCATTCAAAAGCAGTTTTATTGCCCCGTATATTAATAGCGGCTTCCTAAATAAATAAATATTTTCCTCCCTGTGTTTCCTTCCTGCTGTGTGAGCTACTGAAATGAGCCACACTGTAAAACAGCCAATCAGAGCAGTGCTCGTCATTATTATTCATGACCCTTCCAAATAAGGTAATACCAGACCATTTCATTCTAGAGACAAATCCTAGGGTTGTAAATAGACATGTAAAACCGTTTCTGGAGATTTTTTGCCCTTACCTAAGCCACATACCTTATATGTAGACATCAGAGAACAATTTAAAATATTTTATCAATGCATTCTATGGCAGCTTTAAATATATTTGCAATTACAAATTTTCAATGATGAAGTTGCGGTGTAGTACATTGTACAATGGTATGTAGCCTAAACACCCATTTACAGTGTGTATCCATCTTATTCTGTGATGCTTGTATTGTGAACTTGTGATTACATGTGCATATGTTTATGCATATGTGTACTTACAGAACGGGAACCCAGAAAACCCATACTGCAGCGGGATAGAGGGCGTTCTAGAGGCGTATTATCAGAGTCTGAAGTCTGTTCGTCTCTATGGACCAACATACTTCTCACCTGTCATTAATCATGTAGCAAGGTGAGGCCAATTATATTTAAATGTGCTCATACACTATTTATCTCACTAGTTATTATGTGCTAAAACTATACTATAAAATTTAGTTACAAAGAAAGTTTCAAGATTAGTTTTTTAGTAAAATTACATAAAATGTTAAACCATTCATTTTTTTCTTAGTTTGTTATTTTAAGTACTACAATATTATGTTTGAATCCTGGTACCTCATTTAGAGAACCGATTGTAGGCAGTAGCCCTAAAAGCATGCAATGGGGCGTACTTGGAAAATCTACCAAAACTCATCTGTTTAATTGTGCATTTACTGAATGAGCACAGTGTTACGTCCGAACTGACTGCATTGTTTTTTTATGTATAACTATTTTTATTCTAACTTTATTTTAACTGTTTTAATTCTTTTTAAAGCATTTTGAATTACCATTGTGTATGACATGTGCTATATAAATAAACTTGCCTTACCACAAATAGTGCACCAACACACCAACATCAACATTCCTTTAACTATTTTAGATGTACTTTCCTTTGTGACACTAGGATAGATTGGACTTGTATTGAAATTCAGCCCCTGTGTCCGTTACGAGCACATGAAGTGATCAGCTTATTTCTTTGCAGATATGCGTCATTAGTGAAGGATGGCTCAGAATATTTCATCCTCCTCATCATCTCTGATGGGGTGATCTCTGACATGGCTCAGACGAAAGAATCCATTGTAAATGTAAGTATAAAAACACAGTTCCCTGCAATCATTACTCCATCTGGAAGAATAAAAATGACAAGCGTCACTTATATACATATTTATAAAAAAATGACAATGAATAGCTGATACCAATTTTTACTGTGTGATATTACTTTATTTTTATAAACAGCAAGATTTTGACATTATGTCAACATAGTGTCCCCAAGTTGTCAACACTGTTACCATCATCATTTCATTATTTTTCCCCATTTATGGGGATAAACTGTTCCATAAATATATCTTAAAAGGCATCATTGCACAGAATTGAACTCTTTGTCTAGAAGTAGTGTTGTGTTTGTCAGTAAGATATGACCTTAAAGTGTCAACCCTGTTACAATGATTTTGTAGTAGATAATTGGTTTACTGTGTAATTTGACATAACAAGACTTCTGTTCAAGGCATTAAACTACATTATTCTTGCCAAAAAAAAAAACTGTCTACCAGCTGTCTACTACAAAATCATGGCAACAGGGCTGACATTTTAGGATGATACTTGATTATCTACACTGACAGAATGTTTAAAAATGCGCTTAAAAATTACATTATCAACTTGGAAGAAGCACAAGATGAACCTTAATTTTAAGGAGTCCAAGTTTGTTTGCTTTGTAAACAATAGCTACTTATCACTCTAATCACTTGAAGACATGAATAAAAGAGAATAATTTACACCCACTCACAAAGTTTGTTGATTCCTCATTGTGGATGCTATTCCAATAAAGAATACGAAATAAGAAAAAAACAGTCTTAAACTACATCCATTTGTCTTTCTTTTAAAACACATCAACCTAGACGCTGAAATGTGATATACTGTGCAGACGGTGATGGGCAGAGTCTCTTTAAATCATGACAGGAGTCGTTCATAATGTGTCAGTGTGCAGATAGCTAAGCCATTTACTCTCGAGCTGGCCACGTTACCTGAGCTTTATGAATGGGTCTCCTATTTCAGATTTTAGAATTACATACCAATGGCAGCCACCCATGGTGCTATCCTTAAATATTGTGCAAAGTAATGTTCAAACTTTAAATAAACCTAAAAGTAGAATGCGTAACAGGGTTGCAAGTAACATTTGCATAAAGTATTTGTATATTTAACCAAAATTTAGTTAAAATTAATCATTTAGTTGAAGACCAAATCGTAGTTTTTGCTAAATATAAAACATTATTGGAAAAAAGAGTATATTTTAAATAACTTAGTAACAGGGTTGAATGATTAAGCTTGACAAATCCATTCAACACTATAATTTCTCCAAAAATTGAGAAGATGGATTATGTCACTACCTGGAATGGAATGCAGCTTTTTTAAAGTGAGAAATCGTGCAGTAACAGAGTTGAACATAAAGTGTGGGACGATTAAAAATTATTTATTTTAAATCACCATTTTACAGTGATCACAGACATGTAATTGTATAAAATTAGCCATTGCTTAAAAATGAATGAAAACCAGTTTGGACCCTATTTGAGAAAAGTGGCTTATGTGTCTCTATAATAGATGCAACATATATTGCAATACTGTGATCTTTTTTGCGCATACAAATGTTGAATTATATGAGGAGGGTATTCTTGGGGGTCTTGTTTTAACTAACTGTTCCCTTCTGTTGAAGGCCTCTAGTCTTCCCATGTCAATTATCATCGTTGGAGTGGGGCCGGCTGAGTTTGACGGTAAGATGAGAGAGATGTGTATGTCTTTGAGGATGTGTGAAGATGTGATATGATATCAGTCCAGTCCAACAGAGAACCAGCAAACCAGATCAGATCAAAAGAGAAACCTGTTTCACACATGTTCCAGTGAGACCAATCAGTCCCACAGAACGTTATTAGTAGCGTATGTGCTGTAAGAGCTTTGAAATTTCCATTTGCTTATCAGTTCACTAACTAACTAACCCTGGACCTCTCCTTTCATCTGAAAAGTGTGATCTAGTTACATAGTTGCAACTGTCATCACTGCCTCATCTGCTGGAGATTTCATATTTTGTTTGTTGGTATCATATAAAACCACAATGTTCTTTTACCAGTCCTGATTTTTTACACAAACTGCATTTCGCATAGTTTTATAACTATCATTTCATATCTCCTTTCGTGTTTTTGCACTTTCATGTTACACATTAAAAAAATAAACCATGGTCTCTTCTTGTGATTTGTTTAAAGGTTGATACTGTTTTTTCCTGTAATGAAGATAAAACCTCATTTACATGCAGCTCCCTGTGTTATCGATATCTCACAGCAGTCATGATTTGCTCTTTGAACTCATGGCTGCTAAATTAAAGGGTGTATTTGAACTCATATGAAATCCAATGATAGCACACTTGACTATAACAGCCTGAGCCGAATGTGAGCACCACATGATGGTTTTTTCCTGTGCCATTTTCTTCCATTTGACAGAGATGATTGAACTAGACGGAGATGAGGTCAGGATATCATCCAGGGGTCGCTTCGCAGAGAGAGACATTGTGCAGGTGAGCTTTGCAGCCCTGTGCATTATATATTTGTGGACAGAAATAGTAAAGCAATGTTCCAGGTGATTTTCAACTTAATGTCTACAGTATCTGTAGCACTGATGACCACACACAATAATTTTGTCTCATCTGTCAGTACGTGTGGTAAAAGCAAATGAGAAACATGTTTACAATAAATCCAAGTAGGCTGAGCAGGCAAGCACAGGGGAGAGTGGGGTAAGATGAGCTATGCGGTCTGCAGGATGATGGAAAATAAGGCAGAAGTACAATGAAAGTATATAAAGTAATTTCAGAATGTTCCTTATCAGTTGAAATTATAATAATGTATCTAAGGGTTCTAAAAATATAGCTGTGGCTCAATTTACCCCATGTTAGGGGTAAGTTGACCCGAGTCAGGGGTTAAGATGCACCATCTGGGTGAAAACTGACCATCTGATTGAATCTAATTCAAATCCATGTGAAATCCATGAGGTAATTTACCTCTTTTAAAAGCTGACTTCATAATCAAATGTAATTTTTAATTTATTGTTTTTTAAAAAATCAAATAAATTTAAATTTTCAATCTTTAATTGTTTGCATTTCTGAAACAGTGTGTTGAATACCAAAGTTTTAACCTTCCCAAAAACAGACTAAACTAAATTAAATAAAAACTCAATTAGGTGGAAAGATATATTTGATTATAATGTGATGAAAAGCATCTTCTGGTTCTCAGAGAAGGATTTGGTGCACTTGTACACTGACCCTATCAAATAAACTACAAATAATATGTATATTAACTAAACCAGTTGCGTAACATCACATTAAAATACCAGTTTATACTTCAGAGATTTAACTTAACTCCAGTGCCTTATGGTGCGGTAAGTTAAAGTGCTGGCTCAACTTACCCCACAGCATTTGGCTCACTTAGCACCCCATAGCTGGCATTTTGGAAAAAACTAGCTTGCTTACCAATACAGGCTAATATTTAGCTAAATGATTCACATGGTTTTATATGTTGCTAAATCAACTATACGTATCATAAATATTTTTAGACCTGGATAAATTTGTTTTTATGTAACAGTCATTACATCTGTTATGCTAAATTTTTCCTCCCATGTGTTTCTCATTTTCACAGTCTGGCAGAAATAATGTGTGATTCCAAAATACATGGTCACATGACAATAAAGTGTACAGTTGCCAAGATACAGGGGGTAGGTCAGCTTACCCACTGGCTCAAGTTACCCCACTCGCCCCTACAGAAACTAAGAATAAATTGGAACTTATGAACACAAAAATGAACATTTGCTGAAAATTCTCAGGGCATTCAAAATGTAGATGAATTTGTTTCTTCATCAGATTTGGACAAATTTAGCATCACATCACTAGCTCACCAGTGGATCCTCTGCAGTGAATGGGTGCCATCAAAGTGAGAGTCCAAACAGCTGATAAAAGCATGACAATAATCCATAAGTAATCCAAGGCCCTCTAGTCCATCAGTTAACATCTATCAGCTGTTTGGACTCTCATTTTGACGGCACCCATTCACTGCAGAGGATCCACTGGATGCACAAATGATGCAATGCTACATTTCTCCAGCTGTGATCATATCTGACTCATCACTGATCACTGAATTTCCACAGATATCAACAGCATATTCCTCCTAAATCTCTCTCTCCGATTTCTCCTCAGTTCGTTCCTTTCCGAGACTACATCGATCGCAGAGGGAACCATATCCTCAGCATGGCCCGTCTTGCCAAAGACGTTCTAGCAGAAATCCCAGATCAGTTCCTCCAGTATGTGAGGAGCAGAGGCATCAAACCTCAGCACTCATCCCACTCCACTTCCTCCAAACCTCCGTCGACACTCATCCACCCCGTCCACCCGCTGCAGACGCAGATCTGAGCCATCGCACAAACCGTACGTCTTCTCTTCGGTTCACTGTCACTCTCAGGATCACACATGGCCTGTCTGAGTGAAACGCTGCCCTTCTACACGCTGTCTTTCAGTATGTAGGGTGATGTTAGGGAGCTTTACGCACGGCGCTGTCCTTCCTCAGGCACGCTGAGGTTTCAGTAGGCATTTCAGACTGTTTTAAAGTATCGAGTGGCCTCTTCAGTCAGTCAAACATCAGATATGAGTTCACAGTCTCTGTCTCACATACTATCTCCTGTTCTCATGTCTGACGAACTTCTGCAGACGTTTACAATTGTACTGTTTTTTACAAATGGATGTTTTTTTGTACCTCATGAAAGCTGCTTAACAATGAAACGTACTCATTTTATTACATGACGTTGTAAATAGCGCGAGTGCGATTTTAGAAAAAGCATGATTCCAACCTCAGTAGAAACGTGAGAGAAACTTTCACGCAGATGTGCGAGGCCTTGGTTTTCATTTAATTGTACAGTGTTCGCTTGAAATTATTTTACTATCTCAGTATTCAGTATTCTTGGTCATTTGACTGCCTCAAACTGTAAAGAATTTGTGCTTAGCTTTCATGGCATTAGCACAGCACAGAAATTGAACAGGAAAAGCCTTACACTCCGTTCAAGGGACAGTTCACCCAAAATGAAAAATTTGCCATTATTTATATATCCTAAAGTCATTTCAAACACTTATGATTCAGATTTGTAAACTATCATTATTACACATTTTACCAGTGATCTCAAATTCTAAATTTGATTAAATGCTATATTACACAAATTGAATTACGTAATTTATAATTACGAAAAGAGAAACATAAATTTAACAGACTTTATAAATCTAAAATAAAAATAACCATTTGAGAACGTTCAAATTAACAATTAGGGAACATTTTGTATAAATTCTCATTCGGTTGTCACAAGAAAAACAATTTTATGTTAGGTAAATAAAATCTACAAAAATTATTTTCATTAGATCAACACAAAAACTTGAATTATGTTTATGGTTATTAAAAATAACTCTTCTTATTCTTAGAATGTTAGAATTGGTTCCCAAATAAATAACCATATCCTTACACTTTACCTCTTTTCCTCACAAAGTTTCAGAAGATTTGCATTGGCAGTATAAAAGTATTTACTTTCCTTGTATGGAAAAGAGCAGCATGAACTTTGTGCTAAATGTCTCTTCTTCTTTTTTTTTCACTGAAAAAAGAACAAATGGGTTTGTCATGATATGAGACTGAGTAAATGTCAGAATTTTCATTTTTGGATGAACTGTTCCTGTACAGACAGAACTGTAGCTGCTCTCTATGTCTATATCCAAGCACAGAAATGCAAGCACAGCCTCATACAGAAGTAGCATATGCTTTGAAGCATGCACCACACAAATGGTGTGTTTTGTTTGCGTTTGTAATCATTAGTCTTAATTGCATGCAGTTTGAGGTACATGCTGTTATTCTGGGTTCAGAGCAATGAGATTTGTTCTTTGGGTCATTCTACAATTATGGTGGCAGATACTTTTGCCTTTCAACAACAAAATGTCAATACATATACTTTTCCTTGAGATCAGTGGTTCTAAACTCCGGCCCTCAGGGCCCTCTGCTTTGCACATTTTGTATGTTTCTGAATCTGACACACTCAGTTCAGTTCATGGATCTTTCTCCTAATGAGCTGATGATCTGAATCAGGTGCGTTAAATGAGGGAGACATTCAAAATGTGCAGAGCAGAGGGCCCAGAGGACTGAAGTTGAGAACCACTGCTTTATAAAATTAAATTTTACTGTAAAATTCTGTTTTAACATAGTCAAGTGGTTTTATTCTGTTGTGCATTTTAGATATATTAATCAATCTGTAATGCATTTTGTAAATAACCATGAAATTTGTCAGTGGCATTACTGTCAGTGATTTTAATGGTTCCTATTACCTTTACCTGAAAATGAAAATTTGCTGAAAACGTACTCACTTTCAGGCCATCCAAGATGTAGATGAGTTTGCTTCTTCATCAGATTTGGAGAAATGCAGCACTACAACACCACTCTGGAGGGAATGGGTGCCGTCAAAACAGTGAATCAAAACATCACAATAATCCACAAGTAATCTACACTACTCCAGTCCATCAACTGACTTATTTTGTAAAGAAAAAAGATGGGTGTTTGTAAGAAACATATCCATCATAAAGATATTTGAATAAAAAAAAAAAAAACACTTTGTCCAAAATTTCAATCCATGATGGAGGAATAATGCTTCCTCCACTGAAAAAGTCCATTTCCTGTTTTCCTCTCACATCAAAATCCACCAACATATTTGTTTAAAGTTGTTTTGGACCATTTACACTTGTAGACGATGTTTGATCTGTGCAGTGATTCAGACGAGACAACATTTGCACTAGACAAAGCAATCTTTTGAATGGAGGACTCATATTTTAGCCTGAACCAACAGTTTGCATCTTAATGATTAATTTATTCCTTACAACCACCCAGCTTTTAGCTTCACAAGATATTAACTGGAGTGGTGTGGATTACTTGTGGATTATTGTGATGTTTTTATCAGATGTTCGGACTTTCATACTGACAGCACCCATTCACTGCAGAGGATGTCAGTCAGTTTTCATCAGAATTTTGTTTTTGGACTATTACTTTAGCATAAAATCACTGAAGACAGAAGAGCAAATCAGCCACTGGTAAAATTTCATCTTAAATATAAAATAAATATTTAATATCACTCTGAAATGGAAAAAAGAAGACAAATGAAGATTGGATGGTACCCCAGATAGCACACGTACATCTGCAAGATGTCTGTTAAAGATCTCTTGATCTGGAAAGCATCTGCTGTGTACAAACGTCTGGCAGATGTCTGTAAGATGTCAGTTTTACATGCATTCTAAATCATAAACATCTTAAAGACATCTAATAGACGTCTATTTGACATCTGATAGGAAACATCCAATAGACGTCTTGCAGATGAGCAAACTACGTCTTGCAGATGTAAATGCTGACGTCAAATAGACATCTCCGAGATGTACGTGTGCTATTAGGGATGTTTAATTCAGAACTGATGAACTGGAAATAACATCACTATTGTAGAATGATTCAGTTAAATTGATTCTTTTCAAAATATCACAAGAATCGTCAAGAACAAAATTAAAGTTTTCAAATTTTTACAATCCAGTGCATCAGAAGTTCTCAACCAAACAATGCTCAGTGACACCCAGTTAAACTGCCTTTAGGAAAAAAAAGGCTACCAACAGCACTTAACGTGTCTCTTGAGATGGCTCCAGTCAGTGTCAAGAGCTCAGATGTGCTGCTCCTGCTCCAAACCCTTCATATTTCAGCAAGAAAAAACACAAGCAAGCCTTTACCCCAGCAACCCCGAGAAAAAATAACTCAAACACAGGCACAGAGCTAAGACTTCATTTATTTAACATGACAGTGTGTCAACGTCAAACTCACACCCACTCACGCTGCATCTATGCTGTATTATCTCTATAAATCATGCAGAAAACATGCATCAAAATTTAACCGTGTATGGGATGGGAGCGCTTCTTCCGTAAGGATTCAGGCATTGTCGCTGCGGTCTTCCTCGTTTATGGTCAAATTAAACTGAGCGTTATTACAAACTGAACCACTTCTGTAGATTATTTGTACATTGACTATGATAATTCATGAATGAGAAAAATTGCAGCTAAAAAACTTGAGATGAACGCTTCTTGTTGGTTTTAAAACAAAGTATTTTGACTGCATGGCTAATGAATTGTTTACAAATATCAGATATTGTGCATTTAATCTCAGGTGTGATTACCCTTATTTGTGAAAGTGGTGACAGGTGCCAGTTTGCTTAGTTAGGACCAGTTTACCTGCTCATTACACCTCAAAGGGTTAGAGGTTGTGTTCGTCGGGTGTAGGTTGTTTAATGTTTTTTTTGTTGTTGTTTTTTTTCTTTAGTACAGCACTGGTTGGACGGCATGAATTTTAGTCCTGAATCATTTTTGCTGAGAATCTTTTAAGATGAATTTAGGTGGACTAATAGAAGTCCCGTATCATATAAACACAGATATTGTTTATATACCTTTGTTATTTATAAATTCACAGTTTAATATTGCCTGCATCATGTTTGCATGAGCAGTATTTTAAATGAAATATGAAACTTATTTCATAGATTGTTTGTTTTAGAAATGACGTTTGCCTTAATAGAGCATTTATTTATGTTATGCCAAATTTACTATATTTAATTGTCGCATTTTTCATTTATTACTTTTTTGAAACACTTTCCTTGTGCAGTTACTCCAGTATAAAAAGGTTTTGTGATTGAGATGCATGCAGGTGCTGTTAAATCAGTGTAGTCTGGCATTAAATGCACTCACAAATAAATCAAGTGTAGCACTTATCAATGCAAGAACATAGTTATTTAAAAAATGTTGATTATTGTGATGTTTTGATTATTGGCAATGCAATATCCACAACAAAAAGGCCCAAATTTTGACCAAAGTCCAATTTTATAATTGTTTCCATATGAGAAACTGTGTGGAGAATGGTTTGTTATGACCAACCAGAGAAAGACTCGGTGAACTCTGAATATCAGTACAACAAATTTTCACGTTATATGAAGAAAGATGTGCTGTAATAATTAAAGTGACTATTAATGAAATGATTCCCCTTTCTTATTTTATAAATAAACATTTCAATGAAACACTTGGTGATGCTGTGTCATTTTTCTGTGTATTGAGTCTACACTCTTAAAAATAAAGGTGCTTTAAAAGGTTCTTCACAGCGATGCTATAGAAGAACCATTTTTGGTTCCACAAAGAGCCATTCAGTCAAAGGTTCTTTAAAGAACCATCTCTTTCTTACCTTTTAAAAATTAGAAGAACCGTCTTTGGCCACAAAGAACCTTTTGTGAAACAGAATGGTTCTTCAGATGTTAAAGGTTCTTTATGGAACTATTTAAACAAAAAACAAAACAAAACAAACAAAAAAAGTTATTCTATGGCATCGTGAAGCACCTTTATTTTTAAGATTGTAGTAAGTTACATTCTTCATTCACAGTTTTACATCATCACTAGACAATGTCAATATTAGTTAAAAAAAAAGAACAGACAACATGTGAAATAAACAAAATCAGGTATGACGTAGCCTGACACAGGAATTATGATCAAATTTCCACTAGAATATCTTTATTTCATGCAGTCAACCTCATTAAGATCCTGTACTGCCCTCTACTGTTCTTACACAGACTTAAATCATTGTTGTGAATTATTTTATTATTATTTTGAAAAAACTTAAAACGGAAGATGCTTCAGTCTACACAATTATTCATAAAACTACAAAAGGAATGTATGTGAAGACAAACTTTGATGATGAGTTGACAAATCCTTGTCAAGTCTTATATGTTTTATAATACTTTTGTTGACTAATAAGTGGCTGAACTCAACATTTTAAAAGTTTGAAAAGATGTTGACCTTACTTTATGGTTATTAAGGTGTTTCGAGTCATTTCAAGGCAAAGGATTAGAAACTTTGGTTAGAATTTTTGCTAGGCGGTAGTGGCTGGTTTCTAAGTGAAAATATAGTTGATAAAGTCAGATGTTTAGGATTTTATAAGAGGTAGTAGTTTACAGTAAATACTGTGTAAATATTCACATTTTGCCAACTCAACATCTTTAGCAGCTGCCAATACCAAAATGTTGGAACTGTAATAATATCAATCAAATCTACTATAAATTTGTCTGTATACAATAAATGTAATGCAATAAAGAAAAGTTTTTACAATGCAGCAGATTTGGATCTATATTTACATAACACCTCTTCAAACACCTGTGACTGGGCTGACTTACAAACCTGCCATTCCTCATAGTTTCCCTTGTACCTCAGTTACAAATATTTTTTGACATACTGTTCCTGCTCAAGAATGAAACTATGCATGATTCATTCTGTACCCATGATTCCATGTCACGCACATGCTGCATATTCCATACAGATGTTCCAGGCCACTTTCCAAGCAGTAGTTTCCATGATGTCCTTTTCTTGTTGGTTTGAATAATTAAGATGATGAACAACTCTGAGATCTGAAGTCACACTTACACCAGTGATCTAATATATAGCTCTCTTTCAGGTCTGCTTGACTAAATTGGAGTAACATGGCTGGGCACAAACTTTTCCAACTCACTCAAGGCACTCAATGAGCTAATAATGTAGTCACATATGTTCTTAGAAGCATACGCATGTGTCTTTTGTTTTTGGTTTTTTTGATTTTGTTGAACTTTCAAGTAGAGCATCCTGATTGTGGGAGTCATCCATAGGTGCCTGATCTTCCGATATTATTCCATCCATAAATCTGTGAGGTGGACATTTAAATCAGCCATTTGTACTGAGATATATGTATGGTAATATAAATATTAATCTAAATCTCAAGAATTTGTCAGGGTCCAACCAAAAGTTATAAAAAAAAAAAGAAATGTTAAGTATACTGCATAAGAAAATAAAATCTAATCTTTTTCATTGCAATATTTTGCATTGTGAAATTATTTCCATGACAATTAAGCACATTCTACTTATTTCTCATGATTGTAATGCAATTACATTCCATTCTCATTACTACAATGAATATCTTCAAATTTACACTTCTGTCTTGTTGTTTTGGGGTGAATTATGGGCCAAACATTTTCTTAAGATTCACCTGAACACTGTGGCAAACAACCAAAAAATATACCAAATGATAACCCAATCCTCACTTATTATTTAAGTAATAACATCTAATTTTTAAACAAGGTGTAAATTGTTATGGAATATCTTATGGCATAACACAAGGACTATACTATATGTATACTAAGTTTTAAATACTTACTCAAACTCTTCTAATTTACTTTGTGGATCCTTCAGTAGATTTGAGAGCGGCTTCACTCCTGAATCTGTCAGATTATTTCCTCTGAGGTCCAGTGCTTTTAGCTGTGACTGGTTAGAGCTGAGAGCTGATGCCAGAACAGCACACCCATTTGCCGTAAGCCCACAGTATGTTACACTGCAAAGGGTTGTGCAATTATAACAAGATTACTTTAAATGACATTTAAATGATATTTTGTACAAGTAAAAACAGTCAAATGTTCTGTAGAGTACAGATTCATACTTTTTTTTAATATATGGTTTGGTTTGAAATTTAAGTTACAGTTCACAATAGTTTGATTTGTAATGACTAGTTACTAAAAATATTTAGGGCATTTTTATTACCTCAGAGACTTCAGTCCTGACAGAAGATGACATAGTGCCACTGAAAGCTGCTTTAAACCTGAGTCTAGTATTGTATTTGCACTGAGATTCAGCTCTCTCAGACCTGAATGTTCTGGTTTGTTTTCATAACCCATCATCCGACAGCTTTCATGTGTGAGATTGCAATTATTCAGCCTGAGAAAAGCACAAAATATTACAATTATACAATTATAAAACAATTATAAAAAAGCTCCAAATGTCCATCCAGTCTCATTTGTTATTGTGAGATGTACATTACATGATTAAACAAGCTGGAGGTCTGTTACCATAATCTCTCTAGATGCACACGTGGGTCTTCAAAGACAGGGAGCAGATGCTTCACTCCTGAGTCTGTGAGGTTGTTAATGCTGAGGTCCAACTCTCTCATGTGTGATGGGTTTGACTTTAAAGCAGGTGACAATGCAGAACATCCATTGGCTGTAATTTTACAGTCTGATAGACTGAAAATAAAAGAGGCAAATAATCATGAACTAGTGTCATGTGATACTCAGCATGGGACTTTTTTTATATTATTTTAGAATCAGATCAGTCATCTAATGGCATCATGTTATTGCCCCATTAGTTGTTTGTTACTTAGCATATGAACATTGTCTACTTGTGTGATACCTTAATGTCTCAAGCTTGCAGGAAGGACTCTTAAGACCAACACAAAGCAGTTCCACTCCTGAATCCTGAAGGTCATTCAAACTTAAATCTAAATGCTTCAGACTTGTAGATGTGGACTGAAGCGCTTGGGTCAGTGCCGCACAACTTTTCCTGGTAAGTTCACAGGCCATCAACCTAAAAAAAAACTCACTTTAAAATCATAGACTTGATAGAATTTTTATATTGGACATGGTCTGCCCAAATCAATCTACAACTCTACAACTGCTGTGACATCTGCGTCTGACATTTGTTCAAAAACGAAACTCAGTCCCATAGAAATTGATGATGGATTGTCACTGAACATACAACTGCAAAGCAAAAACTACCATAATCATTTTTTTAACAAAGGAAATATTTCTAAGCCTCGTTATACAGTATATATTTTCACCTAAATTACTTGATGTTTATAAGTTTATGAACTTATTAACACCAAGTTGACAAAACTGTTTTAAATAACTATTTGACATAAGATAGTGAAAACAAAATATGATATCATGAAGGTAAAAATGCCTGGAAATAAAATACAAGAAGCAAATATCTCTTAATGGGAAGTTCTTTTCTGGCATTGCTTGTTCACAATAGTAATGAATTCATCATTCCCCCCTTAATTTATTTGTATTTACATGAAATGATTATGAATTAGACTCTAATAAACTCTAATTTATCACTGGCTTTTTCCCCCAGTTGTGTTAGGTAATTAAAGGTTTATGCAAACAAGAAACAGTAAGTACATTGAAAAAACAGTAAGTAAATAAAAAATAAATTATAAATCTTATATATTTTAGTGCCCACTTATTACATACAGTTTTAGTGTAATATATTACCTTAGTGTTTTCAGTTTACAGTTTGTATCTGTTAGCACATCAGAAAGCATTTTCACGCCTGTATCATGAGGCTTGTTGTGCGTCAAATCTAGTTCAATTAGGTGAGCTGGGTTTGATCTCAAAGCCGAGGCCAAAGAAGCACAGCCATTTTCACTGATGCTGCAATTGAAAAGTCTACAACCAAGAAAGAAAGAAAAATCACAAATGAAATGTGTTAGTTGTTTCTTCTATATAGCAATGTGATTCACTAGAGTTTCCTGTGTCTCAATGATTCTTCTTTAAAAAAGAAAATAATTATCCCAATATTTTCTCAACACTGTCTCAAGAAAAGTCTGTAAAGGATTTGTTGGACTGAAGGCTTGAAAAACTATTTTTACTCTGGCCAGGCTTTGTTGCAAGGAAGCATAACATGTGTCTTAAAAAATATACATTTATTTATAATCAAATTCATTAGATACTTGGAATTTGGCCATTTTTTGGCACTGCATATTTTTTTCAACAATCCATATCATGGGATTACAGTCTACTTCCTACCTCAGAATCTCTAGTTTACACTGAGGATTCCCCAATCCAGCAGCCAGTTGTTTTATTCCAGAATCCTGAAGATTATTGGAAGTCAAATCCAGTTCTCTCAGACATGAGACATTTGAACTTAGTACAGAGGACAGGCCTGAGCAGCCTTTATCTGTCACATTACAACACCTCAAACTAAAGGAAAAAAAGAAAGCAGGTTAAGTTGGTACTTCTTGGAATATGCTGACTAAGCATTCACATCTGTGTTTGCATACTTGGGTAGAGTACATTTCTGGCCTAAGAAAACCAGTGAGATACATACATAACTGATCGGGATGCTTTGATGACTGGCAGCAATCTCAACAATCCCTCATTTGAGGTCATGCTCGGATGAATTAACTTTGACAAGTCAAACACATCCAGTTCTTCAGCAGATGTCAGCAATATGTAAGCCAAAGCAGAAAAGTGTGAAGGAGACAGCTTTCCACAAGTAAAACCATGTGAATTAATGAAGTCCTGCACTCTCTCAACCAGAGAATCATCTTTCAGTTCACTCAGGCAATGGAAAAGACTTATTGCCTTCTCCGCTGAAGAGTGGTCTCTGATTTTTTCCTTGACGTATTGAATTGTTTTCATGCTGCTTTCAGTATCACTCCACACCTCAGTCAGGAGTCCCTGAAGGAGTGTCTGGTTGGACTCAAGGGACAATCCCAACAAGAAGCGAAGGAAAAGGTCCAAATGTCCATTGTCGCTTGCTAAAGCATTATCCACCGCACACTTCAGAAATTCATGCATTGACGTCTTTTTGAAAGTATTTACGATTTTAGCATTTGTCGTCTGCCTGAGGACATTTCGTTTATGGTTAACAAACGCAAGAAATGCATACAACGCAGCCAAAAACTCCTGTATACTTGCATGTATAAAGCTAAAGACCCTCTCCTGTAGCAGTCCTGCCTCTTCTCTGAAGATTTGGGTACAAACTCCTGAATACACTGATGCAACGTCAAGTTCAATGCCACATTCCCTCAAATCGTCTTCATAAAACAATAAATTACCCTTTTCAAGCTGTTGAAATGCCAGCTTTCCAAGCAGCAATATGGTCTGGTTATGCCACTTTAAACCGGCTTCAGAATTCCCATCATATTTGTGACTTCCTTGCTTGATCTGGAACATCAGGAAGTGTGTGTACATTTGCGTGAGGGTCTTGGGAATTTCACCACTTTCCAAATCAAAAAACATTCTTTCGAGAACTGTAGCTGATATCCAACAGAACACTGGGATGTGGCACATGATGTGAAGGACCTTTGAAGACTTCAAGTGTGAGATTATTGTGGAGAACAAGTCTGGATCTCTTATTTTTTTCTTGAAGTATTCTTCCTTGTGGGAGTCATTAAAACCTTGTACCTCAGTCACACGGTCAATGAAGTCAGGTGGTATTTGACCTGCTGCAGCTGGTCGTGAGGTTATCCAGACTAAAGCAGAAGGAAGCAAGTTCTTGCAGATGAGGTTTGTCAGTAGGACACCGACTGAAACTGATTCTGTCACACTGGAGCAGCTCCTGCTGTTTTGAAAATCCAGAGGAAACCGACATTCATCAAGTCCATCAAAGATGAAGACTACCTTGTATTTGTCGGAGCGTAACACCTCTGGATCTATTTTTAGATTGAAGAAGCACTCAAGAATGTTTATCAGACTAATTTTCTTTTTTTTAAATGCATTCATTTCTCGAAAAGGGAGTGGAAATATCATGTGGATGTCCTGGTTGGCTCTGTCCTCAACCCAGTCCAGTGTGAACTTTTGCACAGACACTGTTTTCCCAATGCCAGCGATTCCTTTGGTTAGCACAGTTCGGATTTGTTTAGCAGAACCGGGAGAAGTGTTAAAGATATCATTAGCCTTGATTGGTGTGTCCCATGTGGCTGGATGTTTATATGCTGTCTCGATCTGTCTGATTTCATGTTCACCGGTGTGCTCACTGCTTCCACTATCAGTGATGTAGAGCTCCGTATAGATATTGTTAAGCAGAGAGGGGCCGCTGTGTTCTTCATTCCCCTCAAATATACACTGGCACCTGTTCCTCAACATCCTCTTATACTGACATGTCCCGATCAGATCCTCTGTGAAGTTTGACATAAGAGGTCGTTAGAATGAAAAACGCTTGGATCTTGTTAGATAAATTTATATGACACTATTGAAATTAATACCATTTAGAACATTTGACCTTGATTGCTTCTGCTGAATTCTGAAAGACAAAATACATATGTGAATGAAAATTGTGCATTTAATGTTGCAATATTAGGTTTTGTTACTATTGTTAAACAATTTTTTGTTAAAGGTGAAGTGTGTATTTTTTTCAATATTATAAAAGCTTCTCATATTTTAGCTTAAAAGTGCACATAGCAATTTTTTATGTCATGCTGGCCTATATAGTAGAAATAAATAAATAAACACACTATTGCTACTGGAGTCTCATTTTAGTGCACAACATGTTTATATTTTCATGCACACAATGCACAAGCAGACTGTCTGCTTACATTTTGACATCCAAACCTGACTATTTGAAATTGTCAATTAATACAGTCCTTTCTCTTTTCTTGTCTTTTTAATGAAATCATAATTCAGTTTTTAAGGACACTTCTTGCTCTGTTTGTTTAAGGATCTCAATCAGCCTGACCAGTGGATGTTAGGGTACACAAATTAACCAAAGTTAAAGTTGAGCAAGAAAGAAAGAAAGAAAGGCATTTTTTCTGAAGGCAAATTTAAATATGTAAATGCATTAAATGCATTTGTATGTATATCTCACAGTAACAGACTTTGATGTATATAATTGCTTGTAATTGTTCAACACATTGCTAACATACTTCAGTTCTGTACGAATTGATTCTCTGCTGAAGTAGGGAAGACGACCAATTGACTGCTCACGGTCAACCAACCTAAAATAGAGAAATATTCCAAAAGAAGTTCGTTTTTATAGCATACGTGTTGAAGACAGTATCGGTATGTTTATAAGAGTAATGGTCTATGATCACACTTGTGTTCAGGGGTTTCCTCCTTAAAGGATAACGGGGAAAACATAAACAGTTTCCTCAGAGACACATGACTTGGTCCTGATGAAGCAGTATCATTTGGCTTGTTCAAGCTGGACAATGAAAAACAGGTTAGAACCCCATCATGTACTGTTCATCATTTCAGCCTCCACACCGCTTGAAGATACAGATATGGAAATAAATTTTACAAAAAATATTGTCAGTAAGCAATTGACAATTTAAGAAATTTGAGACTGTTACATAGAAAGAAAGAAAGAAAGAAAGAAAGAAAAGAAAGAAAGAAAGAAAGAAAGAAAGAAAGAAAGAAAGAAAGAAAGAAAGAAAAACCTGCACATAAAGAATTGTGATTGAGAAGATTTTTTTGATTTTTCAACTATTGGTTTGTCTGGCTTCTGAGGAATTTGCAAGTGAGGCAGACAGTAAATGCATTAAGATGATTTGTATGAATCTCATGCCAACAGACTTTAAAGGATATAATTGTTTAAAGGCACAATATGTAAGTTTTCGCCACTAGAAGGCATATATTTAAAACAAACAATGACGCCGTTGTCTTCATCCTCACAGCCGATGCAATCTGACGAGACTTGGGCAGAAATTATGTTTATAGACTAGCTAATGTATTAAAGACTTATTAAGGTCACTGTAGTATAAAGCAGGGTGGGGTAAAAGTCATGGAAGCGAAACGAGCTAATGAAGGATGAGCGCAATACACGGCTTGAAAGCAGCAAAGCTTTTATTATGCCACAGTCGAGTGCTTCCACATTTGCAACTGCAACAATTTTCTGAGAGAAGGGTTGCATTTTCTGACAGAATTGCAAGGGTGCTGATATTTCAGACTCCAAACACCACTGAAAAAAAAGATATGAAAATTAAATTATGCAAAAAATTAGATGTGAGCTAACTATTGTATGGCTTCTGAAGATAATTAAGATAATTAAGCCAGTTTTGTTGCTTGTCATCCCTCAGTTCCAGTTAACACACTCTCGTGTCTATTCATAACTATGTTTTTTTTGTTTGTTTGTTTTTGGTTTTTTTGAACTCATTCAATTATGTTTGTGCAATCTGCTTACATCCCACTACTGAGTGATAGGTTTATGAGTGGACTTTTTTATTAATCAAGTTGTACAGACTAATACAAAAATTACCAAATTGTTAATTATTTATTTAGTTGGTTGCTGTATTCTTTTTTTTTTTTTTTTTTTTTTTTTTTGTATTTAAAAGACCGGCAGTATAAACATTCTTCTTTGGTGTTCCATGGAATAATTATAAATATGTATAAAAAAAACACTCACACGGGTATTTGGCATGATAGCAAGTAAACTATGATAAAAATCTATTCCTATATTCCTTTAATTTTGCAACATTATTTGTCAGTAATGTTAAAGGGGTCATCGGATGCCCATTTTCCACAAGTTGATATGATTCTTTAGGGTCTTAATGAAAAGTCTCTAATATACTTTGATTAAAAATTCTCAATGGTTTTGTAAAACAACACCCTTTTTACCTTGTCAAAATCAGCTCTGCAAAAATCATCTCATTCTAAGGGGTTGTTCCTTTAAATGCAAATGAGCTCTGCTCGTCCCGCCCCTCTCTTGTCTCTGTGGACAGACGGTCTTGTTTACATTAGCCGCATTTAGCCGCGTTTAGCCGCTAAACTTCTTAACTACCATGTTATAAGGAAAGGCGATCGCAAAGATTCATAAAAAACGCTTATACTGACTTCTGCTGTAAGTGAAACTGGATCATGAATGATTCGCGCGAACATAGACGGATATATGTAGATCGGGAGGCGCATTCCCTTCACAAACAAACGTGATCCACTGCATCTTCAGCGGCTCAGATGTCGGGAGTAAATGACGACCACTATGTTCATTATTACATCCAGCAACACAACACAATCGCTCAATCGGAGATATTCTTGTCTAACTTACATCCCTGCTCTGGCATCAAAACATGGAAAGTTACTGGACTGTTACAGCTGATCTGAGGTAAGACGCTCATGTCAATCAACTATTGTTGGAGCGGCCTCTGTCATGTGACGGCACACAGACAGGCATCTGAGAATGACTTGATTTGAAAAAGGGGATATTATTTTTACAGATTAATTAAAAACCACTGCATGGATTTTGATCATTATTGGGTAGATTTGTACATACACTGCCAACACACATTAATGTTCAATCAACATGAAAAAGTGAACTTAGCATCCGATGACCCCTTTAAATAATACATTACTTAATAATATCAAAGTGTAGCTCAGTAGCTTAGTACATGTAGGGTACATAAAAGTAGTTTTATTTGTCTAAGTACAAGGTTTTATTTTTGTTCAATATTTCACCCTGTTTTGTCCCAGGAAGTCATGGAAGCGAAACGAGCTAATGAAGGACGAGTGCAATACTCTGCAATACACTGCTCGAGCGCTTCCGCTTCTTCCGGTCATGCAGAAGTTGGAAAAAGCAGCGCTGTTATAACATACTAGATACATTTGAGTGAGTTGGAAGTTCTGTTATAATGCTGTCTAATAAAATGCATTACATGTTAAAGTGTCTTTGGAGTTTCCACGTTTTTTACAAAATAAAACCATAAAATCAATGGTGCATGATGTCAATGGCAGGCGATGCAAAGCTTTTTTCTCAGGATTTAAACATTATTTGAAACATTTGGGATAATGTGGGTACACAAGTCAGCAAAATATATAACAGTATTCTAGTGGTTTTTGGACATTTAAATAAAAAAATCTTAGATATTGTGTCTCAATGTATTGCTAACATACTTCAGTTCTGTACGGATGGATTCTCTGCTGAAGTCGCAAAGAAGACCAATCGACTGCTCACGGTCAGCCAACCTAAAATGAAGAATTATTCCAAAAGAAGTAAGTTTTAATAACATACTTGTTTGAGGCAGTATATGTTTATAAGATGATGGTCTGTGATCTCACTTGTGTTCAGGTGACTGATTCCCCAGAGACACATGACTTGGTCCTGGTGAAGAAGGTTCATTTGGCTTGTTCAAGCTATAAATAAATAAATAAATTAAATAAATAAATACATACATACATACATACATACATTACATACGGTCATGGTCAAAAATATTGACACCCTTGCAATTCTGTCAAAAAATGCAACACTTAGCTCAGAAAATTGTTCAAATTGAAAATGTTTTGGTATTCATGTGCTTACTGTTTTTGTTTGCACTGCAACAACACAAACAAAAAAAAAAAAAAAGAAGAAAAGTCAAACTTTCACACAGAACTCAAAAATGGACTGAACAATATTATTGGCACCTTGTCAAAATTGTAAGAAATAATTGCTTTTCAAGCATGTGATGCTCCTGCAATTTGTATTTAGACACACCTGTGGCAAATGTTAAAATGGAGAAAAGTTGACTCAACCTTTGTGTTGTGTGTCACACTGAGCATGGAGAAAAGAAAGTGTAAAGATTTGTCTGTGGATGTGAGAGAAAAAAACAATCTCAAGGCTACAAGTCCATCTCCAGAGATCTTAATGTTCCTGTGTCCACTGTGCGCAATATCATAAAGAGGTTTACAGCCCATGGCACTGTAGCTAACCTCACTGGACGTGGATGGAAGAGCAAAATTAATGGAAAATTACAACGAAGGATTGTTCGAATGGTAAATAAAGAACCCTGATTAACTTCCAAACAAATTCAAGCTGATCTGCAGACACAGGGTACAACAGTGTCTCAAAACAGCAGCTGGGAGAAGACATCCAATAATTTTGTCCAGTGCATTTGTTGGGTTTGTATTTGTATTCAAAATTGTATCAGATTTGAATTTTCTTCTCTGTTTTTTTTTTTTTTTTTTTTGTGTGTGTGTTGTTCCAATGCAAAAAAAAAAAAAAAACATGGAAGTACCAAAACATTTGCAACTGCAACAATTTTCTGAGAGAAGGGTTGCATTTTCTGAAAGAACTGCAAGGGTGCTGATATTTCAGACTCCAGACACCACTGAAAATACAGATATGAAAATTAAATTATGCAAAAAATTAAATGTGAGCTAACTATTGCATGGCTTCTGAAGATAATTAAGATAATTACGCCAGTTTTGGTGCTTGTCATCCCTCAGTTCCTGTCAACACACTCTCGTGTCTATTCATAACTATGTTTGTGCAATCTGCTTACACCCCACTACTAAGTGATAGGTTTATGAGTGGACCTTTTTTATTAATCAAGTTGTACAGACTAATACAAAATCACCAAAATTTTGGTATTTAAAAGACCTGCAGTATAAACATTCTTCTTTGGTGTTCCATGGAATAATTATATTTATATTAAAAAACACTCACACGGGTATTTGGCATGATAGCAAGTAAACTATGATAAAAATCTATTCCCATATTCCTTTAATTTTGCAACATTATTTGTCAGTAATGTTAAATAATACATTATTGACAAGGAGTGTTGCAAGGAATGCCCACTGACTGTTCACTTTTTAATGACACACCCCTGGGCATAGATAAGTCCTCACGATTAACCAACCTAAAATGAAGAAATGTTTTAACTGGGATAATATTTCATTAAAAAATACTTGTTTGTGGCAACATTCACATGTGTATCAGCCCTAAATGATCTCACCTGTGTTGAGAGGTTTTCTCTTTTAGGGTTAACTGAGGACACATAGCACTGATTCTTGAGACATGGGACAAAACAAGTCCAGCAACTGTAACTGCTATAGGTTTAAAAATGAAAATACTTTCAATTGTAAATGTTATAAGGGATTAATAACAGAATGTATTTAACACAATTATTATATGTATATTATAAGTCTATGACGTTTTTGTCTTCTCACTACATCTAAAACAGTGTGTCCACAGAGAAGGGTTCAATCATTCAAATGCTATAAAATTGATAAAAAGGTTTTTTTAATGAAAAGAGCTTGTTTTATAAGATACACTTAATAATATCAAAGTGTAGCTCAGTAGCTTAGTACATGTAGGGTACATAAATGTAGTTTTATTTGTCTAAGTACAAGGTTTTATTTTTGTTCAATATTTCACCCTGTTTTGTCCCACTTCTCAAGAATCAATGATAGACTCATTCCCTAATAACACATACCTCTCTCTCCGTGAAGCAGACTCATTTGGCTTGTTCAGGCTTTAAAAAATAATAATAATTTTTAAAAACTGATTGAGAGCTGTCACAATGTATATATAGTTAAATCAAGTGCAAATGCATTTAAATGAATAAACAGGAAACAGTACAAACCTTAAAACATCCAGTTCAACAGCAGAGTCTCTGTCCTTACTCATTTTAGTGTTTGAATGGCTAGTCATGACTAGTCTACATTAGCATACGGGCAATCAACCAAACATTCTTCAACCTGCAACAAGAGATTCACACTGATGTAAATCAGCAATGAAAGTAAAATGATCAGTGACAGAATTCTGACATGAAGAGGCTTTTTGCATGACAACAAATGATTTTAAGAATTGTTTGTTTTTACATGCGGATTCTAAAAGGTTGGGTCATTCTTTCAAATTAAATGTGTTTTGAACTTTGAAACATTTGTAAAATGACACTTTGTTTTGTAAATGCATTTACACAAACTCATATACAAACTTATATATAATATAAATGTATTATATGACAAACTTGCACAGGACTTGCACAACATTTCTATTCTGTTATCTTGTCTGTAACTTATTGACATTTTTGTGATGCCTGACTGAATGATAAATATATACATAATATAAGTCTACCTATTTTCTGAAAAAAAAAAGTGAAAAATCATACAAATTGCAATAGTAAATTGCTAAATAAAATGTTTAATGATGCACACTTGAGTGACATAAAGTTAAATCTAAATCTAAAAAATCTAATTGGTTTGCGACATTTATGTACAAAAGTATTCAACCCCTAAAAATGAAAATTTGCAGACAGTTTTTTACTCCTTATAACCTCCAATTACTGCCACATACCTCATGTGCAACAGTTTCCAGATCACTGATAATCTATGGTTTTCACATTGTCACTGTTTCTTCAAATTACACCGCTCAGAACATTATATGACTGATCCCTGAACCAAGACTCACTGTATCTAAATATATACTGTATGGGATGATTATTCTGCAGGAATGTACAATGATCATCAAATGTCAATCTGTGCACAAAAGGTATCACGATTTTTGCCTGATCATTTTCCTTCCTTCATCAAGTCATCTTACAAGTCTTCAGTAGTATATCAAGGTTTTTTTTTTTTTTTTCTAAGTTGCTCTGATCAAACATTTTATTCCCCTTGATAATACTGTGCTTTTCTTCAATGCCCTCAAAGTTTTACGGGTACACCACATTTTGAACCTGTTAATGCTTCCAGCTGCGTCTACAAGAACTTTCAGTGTCTTCTTGTAGCCATAGGCTATTTCTTTTATAGCTTTGGTGAGAGCTCTTTTGACTTTACACATGCATGGGCTAAATTCATGTATGTGTAACAGCTCAAGCAAATTAAGTTTTGTTGTAGTTTCCAAAAGCTTAATTGCATTTTAACACAATTTTGTGCACTACCATAGAAATCAGTGATTTGAATAGGGTTGAATAACTATGACAAAGCTGAAAAATCCTGTTGACGTTATCACTTTTAATATACCACTGAACCATTGTAGCAAAAAGACAAAACAAAACAACAACAACAACAACAAAAAGATCTTCAGAAAAGCTTACATTTGTAAAATATTGCAGTCTCTGAAAGTTTGAATTATTTGGAATGATAAAACATAATTTTGTGTAATCATTACATTTTAAAATACAGTTTAGTGATTAGTTATTACAGGTCTGCAAGACTCACATGAATACATTACATAACTACAGTATGTTACATTAAATGCATAAAAGTATAAACGTTTCACATAAAATGTCAATTGTATTTTTTTACTTACCTCAAAATTCTGATTTCTGCTTACGTATGAAAATGAAAACACTGTACCTCCAGGAAGATAAACATTTCTCTGCTTTCCAACTGTTTGTGAGTATTATTTTTCATTTCCTTTTCTTATATAAAATGGAATGCAGCTCTGCCACATTCTGCAACATGAACCGTACTTTTTTTTTTTTTTAAAGGAACAGCACACAGTAAAGGAGAATTAGACACAAAAATGGCATACGGAGACAAGTAAACATAGGCAAGGAGTTTGCTTGTCAAAAGAAAGATGCATTATATTTCTTACAGTTCATAATTGGCAAACAACAACAATAATTAATTAATAATAAAAACTTCATTAATATATCTATTAGAATATTTATAAAAAATATTTAAATACTTATAAACTCAGTCTAAGGTATAATGATGGTAGATAATTGAAATAATTTGCCTATGTACACTGTAAAAAATAAAAAAAACAATTTGTTGAGTCAGCTTAAAATAATGTTACCCTGCTGCCTTAAAATTTTAAGTTCTGTCAACTAAAATACGTTTATTCAACTTGAAATGTTAAGTTGTACTAAGTAACAACTTAGATATTTGTGTTTGCTAAACTTAACAGATGGGTACGTAACCCAGCTGCTTTAAAATTTTAAGTTGATTCAACTCAAATATCTAAGATGTCACTTAGTATAATTTAACATTTCAAGGTGAATAAACTTTTTTTGAGTTGACTGAACTTAAAATTTTAAGGCAGCCTGGTTACAAATTATTTTAAGTTGACTCAACAAATGTTTTTTACAGTGTAGTAGTAATAATAATAATAATAATAATAATAATAATAATAATAATAATTGATAAGTAAACTTGTATTAATATTTTATTGCTTGTTGTATTCCTTATTTGTGACCCTGGACCATAAAACCAGTCTTAAGTAGCACGGGTATATTTGTAGCAAATGCCAGCAATACATTTTATGGGTCAAATTGATAGATTTTATGCCAAAAATTGTTAAGATATTAAGTAAAGATCATGTTCCATGAAGATATTTTGTACATTTCCTACCGTAAATACATCAAAACTTCTATTTTCTCAATATTTTGGATTTTTTTTTGCACCCAATTCTAGATTTTCAAAAAGTTGTCATAAAATATTGTCCTATCCTAACAAACCATTAATCAATGGAAAGCTTATTTACTCATCTTTCAGATGATGTATAAATCTCAATTTTAAAAAAAACTGCCCCTCATGACTAGTTTTGTGGACCAGGGTCCCATATATTATTTATAATTAGGTAAAATAACTATAAAAGTATTTCACACAATGTTAAAGCGATCTCTGATTCAGTTTTTAAAGTGAGGAATGCGGATAGATTAAACCAAAATTATTTAATAAGCGGAAAAAAAAAACGAAAAAAACGTTGGGAAATCCTCATACTGACGTAATGAAGGCGGTCAAACGTCACTTCCGCCTGAATGGCCTGAAAATGCAGGCGGCCATATTATATTAGCAAACACTCTCACGCACTAGCAGCAGTTTGTTTATGCTGTGAAGTGCAGCTGTATTTTTTAACCGAACTATCTCAGTTTAGCTCAAGCGGTAAAGTCACGATGAGCGGCGGCACGCCGTATATCGGCAGTAAGATCAGTTTGATCAGTAAGGCGGAGATCCGTTATGAAGGCATTCTCTACACCATCGACACAGAGAACTCCACCGTCGCGCTCGCCAAAGGTCAAAAACACTCTTTAAACACAACACACACTTCGTACGGGCTTTGGTTCGTGTTAAACGTTAACGTTGGTATTTTCGCGTTATACGCGTTAGCATTTAGCAACGAGGCTGTGTCGTAAATGTAGTGAGCTGCCCTACACAGACAGCACTGTCGAGCACTGTAGCCTCGTGCGGCAGTTTTGGGCTTTATAAACGTGTGTTTTAATTTTACGCACTATGTTCACCTGCATAACTGCAAAATGAACGCGTATGTCATGTCCAAAAGTGTATTAACGCTGGCTGCTGACTAGGATTTCCCACAGCATGCTAGTTTGTTTAATGTGGGATTTCCTCCTCTACAGCTGTTAACTTAGTTGTTGTCTGAGAGTGATGCATAATATTACAAACTTTCCATGTTAACCAGAGTTTCTGACAAAGTACCTGTGACTCTTATTGTTAGTACTGTAATATCAAGGTATCACAGTTTTGTTGTATATGTAGTTTGTAGTCGCTATGATATTTTGGCTGAAACTATAGCCACTGTGGGAAATTTGTATTAAGTAAGTGTAATTATTCAATAAGAAGTATTAAAGTTAAAGTAATAAGTATTAAACTGAGAAACGTTTTTTTGCGTTAAATTATTTAATTTAATTATTATGCCATTTAATTTATTATTATATTGAAATTTCATGGGAAATATTGTGAAGGAAGGCTGTTGCTGAGTCTCAACTGGCTTTTATGAGCACTGTTCCTCTATAGCATGCATTTAAGCCAAGATTAAAAAAATAATAATAAAAAAAAAAAAAATACTTGCAGTGTAGTCCAGACACGCACTGTCCCAGAAACAAATGTTTTAATGAGTCATAAAAATGAATCACTACCTGGCCAGCTGAGATTTTGAAAATATACATTCTGAAGGTTAGAAACATGATTTTTGATAGCACTACAGCACACTGTGAAGGTATGTTAGCACTGTTTGTTGTTTAGAAGTGCTGACGTCAGACTGAACAACTGGATTACTTACCGTGCAAAAGCTGTCTGATTTTAAGAAGATTACAGTCTATCCGCGTTATTGGAGTCAAATCTCAAAGGAAGACAAATTACTTGGATGGAAGCTCATTTAAAACATGTTTTGCTGTTTTAATTCTTGTTGCAGTGCGCTCCTTTGGCACAGAGGACCGACCCACGGATCGCCCCATCGCACCCAGGGATGAGACGTTTGAGTATATTATATTTAGAGGAAGTGACATCAAAGATCTGACTGTGTGTGAACCACCTAAACCGACATGCTCTCTGCCTCAGGACCCCGCTATCGTTCAGGTATAAACAAGAATGGACTCGGTAGCTAATAAGTATCCTGTGCAAATGAAATAATGGAGGTTTATAATAAGCTTGTAAACTGCAAGTAATGTGTTTTAGGCACATGCAAGCCAAAGTCTAGTATTTTTAGATCCTTGGAAAGCCAAGAATGTGGATCACTCTTATTACCAGATCCTAAACCAATTAATGAAGTTTTGTCTGAAACCAGTTAGCACTGCATTTTGTCTGGTGTCATCAACTGTCTTCTATCTGTCAAAGAAGCACACAGTGATATTATGAAAGAATTTTTTTTTTTTTTTTTTTTTTTTTTTAAAAAATTAAGTGTTTATTGAATAATCATAGACAATCTTGGTTGTCTTTTTTTTTTAGTGCTTTGTTGTTGTACTAAAACAAAAGCAATGGAAATCTAACGTTTCACAACATCACCAGTTAAAAACCTTGAAGTGGGGACATTCTTTTTTTGTGTCTCATGAAGGGAAATATCTCATGAAACACCATAACACCATGTGATTAAACAACAAAAACAAGCCATTAATTTGTTATAATAATTGCATTTTCTTTTAATGTCAGATTGGGTGCCAATTGTTTTTGCACAAAATGTGTAAATCCATAAAGATGCATCATTGAACAATTTTTTTTTTTCAAGATAACTTTCTTATTATTGTATTTTAGTTTGATTTTTATGTGCTATTGTGTGTTTGTAGTTTTTAGTATTTTACTTTTTTAATTACTGCTTCTACTGCTTCATGGTGTGTATATGAGTGCAATATGCTCTTTTTGTCTTTAGGGTGACTTTTTAACATTTTGTCAAGGGTCTACAGATGAAAAATAGCCTTTTTGGCTAATTCTGGCACATTTACAGCAATGTATGTTAATGTGCATTACCCCTCTAAACAAATAAACTAGACTTAAAAATAAAAAAAACTCACGTCAGACATGATTAATGTCATAAAGACACACAGAACACCATTTATGCATCTATGAAATGTGACCCTGGACCACAAAACCAGTCGTAAGTATCACGGGTATATTTGTAGTGATAGCCAGCAATACATTGTAATCAAGCTTATTAGCTTTCAAATGCTGAAACTAGAGAAAACCTGTATTTAGAAGTTAAGTCTTTGAGCTTTGTTTCATAATTTTTAGTTTGAATAGTGTTGGTTTTCTGGTTTGTCATTGTTTATAACGTAGTTCTTAAATGGTGACCTCATCATGTTTTGTTTATCTGTTAGTCATCTATGGGATCTTCCACTGCCCCACCATCATCCTTCCAGTCTGGGAACTCCTACGGGCTGTTCAACCGTCCACAAGTCACACCATACACCCAGTTCAACCCTAGCCCACTGGTCTCACCGCAGTTTGGCACTGTTGGAGTCGGTGAGTGCCTCTTCACAGCTTTGTACTGGAGATGTTTTAGTTCATCTAAACTGAGGAGCATTTTTATAATAAAATACACAACTGTAAAATACTGCAACACATCCATTAATTTGTCACAAGGTGCTGAGCAGAAGTAAAAGAACAGGATGTTTGAGTCCGTTTTTGATAATCCTATGGCACCTCTGATGTGTGTGCCTGCTCTTCCTTTCCTCACAGGAAGTACAATGGGATTGTTTGGTAGTGACACTGGCATGTCTGCAGCACTGTCTCAGAGCAGTACTATTGCCTCTGCTTTCAACAGTGACACTTTGTGTGCATTCATAGCAGAAGGTAAACCTCTCCATGGGGGTCAAAATCAAACTATTCAAAGTTTATAAGCCGAATAATTTGAGTTCATCTAACTGCCAAAGCCAATCGAAATTTGACTTTTTCAGTTTATGAGTGTGAAAAAAAAGCTTTGTGTTTAGAACTCAGCATGATCCTAACAGTTTGATGGTCTCTTGTGTTTCGGTTGTCTCTTTGTCTTTTGAAAGTTTCATGTGTAACAGTTTCGCTTCTCACTCTCAGAGGAAGTTTTAAGGCACCTGCATGTAGAAGAAAAACATAGGGGTTTAGTAGTTTTCTACTAACCTAAATAACTTGCATGCCATGGACACACTTCAGATCTTTGGGAATAGTCACATTTAAATGGCGGAGTGAATGTTGCATGAGTTGGCAGTGTAAACATGAAATATGGATATACAGTTCAAACTGTTTGAAAAGACTAACTTCAGTGATCAGGGGCATTATTGTTCGACAATAAACATTATATTCCTGCACTTTCAAGAGATTCAAGCTTGTTAAACTTGCTTGGTTGCTATCCCAATAAATCCATGGGAAACTTTCCTATGTTTCACAGGTTTTCCTTGGTTGCTATCCAGAAACTTCTGGCTGGCAAGTCCAGCCTAACCTTCCCATGTGTTTCAACCCTCAGTTACGAGACTCAAGTTAGTGGGTCAGTAGTACAGGATAACCGGACCTACTATCTTCTTTCCAGTTCCATAACAGTAGTCTCTTTCTGGTGATTTTTCAACCTATTTTTGGCCTCCCATATTCTTGGCTGTTTCCAAAAGGGAGTTTCCCTATTGCAGGGGCGGCCAGTGTTGGTTCTGGAGAGCCCCAGTCTTGCAGAGTTTTGCCCTAACCTTGGTAAAACTCTCCTCCTTGTAGGTTTCTAGTAACCCTTACGGGCTAGAAAGCCACCACCGAGCCAGGTCTTGCTTCACTGAACATGTTTCACTTTTCCTAGCAATGCTAGCATGTGGCACAAAGATGTGCGGACGCAGCTGTGTGTGAGATGGAACAGAATGCGGAAAGTGAAGTATACCCGGGCCTTAAGACTCTGAGGAGTTTGCACAATGAGACTTTTTACAATCACCACCTGTGCAAGTTCTCTAGGGATTAGAGCAGGGCTGGGCAACTATGGTCCTGGAGAGCCACTCTCCTGCAGAGTTTAGCTCCAACCCTAATCAAACAACCCTAATCTGCCTGTAGCTTACTAGGGATCTTGATAACATTGGTTACCTTGTTTAGGTGCGTTTGATTAGGGTTGGAGCTAAACTCTGCAGGACAGTGGCCCTCCAGGTCTGAAGTAGCCCAGCCCTTGATTCAATGCTAGCATGGCAGCGCCAAACACAAACACACCAGGCTTGCTCGAGATGCACACGACACCAAGCATCACAAGAGTGATTGGAGAGCAGACAACCCTTTAAGCTTCTGAATTGCTCTCACGGTACTTCGACACTACATGTTGTCTGGTCTGCGCAGCGCTTATGCATCCCTAGCAAGCCTAATATCAACAATGGCGGATGTTGCGTTGATATTGATGTTCATGGCTTTGTCAACCCACATCTGCATTTAAACACTGCATAACCAGCGTGTTCGTATTCAGCTGCTGTTTCAAAAATGGCAGTCAAATTTCTGTTCGTCTTGTTGGTCATGGTAACCCTGCCCCCAGTCCCAGACGCAAAAGGTTCTTTCTATTAGACCAGCAATGTTTTGGAGCTACTTACAAACTACTTTTCCTGGTTCAGAGATGGTGCTTTGGGTGTTGAAAGACAAAGAACCGATTTGAAACTAGGCTCTGGCTCTGAACTAGCACTCAAACTGCCTTGGTAGAAAAGGTGCGTCTGATGCCTCCTGGCAACCTCTTTCCAGGGTTCTTCCAGCTCCACCAGAGCAAATTTCTTTCTTTCTTACTGCATAGTTATGTCTGGTTCCAGTGTTGTGGACAAGGTACTTTCTACCTAGGTACATCTCCACCCCTACACAGTGGGCACAGTGCAGCTCATTTGGCCTTGGTGCAAAATGGAGAAAAGTGCCTGGCTCATTTTTTGAATAAAAGAAACTGCATATGCTGGCTATACCCTGACTGGGTGCTTGATCTTGTCCTTCTTCAGAATGCCTGTGAGCACTGATACTTTATCATGGCACCACCTGTACTTTCCCTGGGTTGATGCTGCCTTGCAATTTAACAGTATGTGTGCCTTTTAAGGCCTCTTGATTCTGCAGAGTTTGCACATTTTTCAGAGTCACTTCCTATGCAAGTTCTTTATAGCAGGAGTGCACAAACGCGTTCCTGGAGGGCCGGTGTCCTGCAGAGTTTAGCTCCAACCCCAATTAGACACACCTGAACCAGCTAATCAAGCTCTTACTAGGCATACTAGAAACTTCCGCAGGTGTGTTAGGGCAAGTTGGAGCTAAACTCTGTAGGACACTGGCTCCCCAGGACCAAGTTTGGGCACCCCTGCTCTAGGGATTAGAAAAGGGCTGGGCAACTTTGTTTCTGGAGAGCCACTGTCCTGTAGGGTTTTGATCCAACCCTAATCAAACACACCTGCCTGTAGCTTTCTAGTAATCTTGAAGACATTGGTTAGCTTGTTCAGGTGTGTTTGATTTTAATGTTGGAGCTAAACTCTGCAGGACAGTGGCCCTCCAGGGGTCCGTTCTTCGTACCTCGCTAACTAAGTTAGCTGGATTTGATTGTTGACGATTTCGCGTGATCTTGGATCGTTCGGTTCTTCGAAGCTCATCCGGGACTTGCTGTCATAGCAACAGATCCGTAAGCGTAAACCTGCTCGGGAGCAGGCTTATTTCATGTAAACAGGATTAGACTGCATCTAAGCAAATTGCATTTAAGCAGAATTGATACTTAAAATCTGTCCCAACCACTACTACTTTATTACAAGAGTACTATTGACCCAGGGACAATAATTTAAAATAATAATAATTTAAAAAATTATTTGAAAATAATATAATAATGTTGTGTAATCTATAATAGACAGCCAGGTTTACTCATTAAAAGTACTTTATAAATGTATTAGAATCTTACACACATGTTATACAGATAATGTAGAGGCGTGCATTAATTTGAGTGATGACAGCTATTATAGGAGTGCCTTTATGGAGCGCATGAGATACAGATAACGTGAGATCTTGATCCTTAAGAAATTTTAATTAATGCTGTCACGTAGCAAATTTGTTTCAAATATAAAATTAAATGAATTGCTAATTATTACATTGAAATAAAAAAAAAAAAGTAAAGTCTGTACAAATATTAGAAATCGTGAATATACATAATTGGGAATAATGTAAAAAAAAAAAATAAATAAATAAAATAAAAACAGTGCACATTTCATTGATCTATTATAACATTATGTACTTTTGTTCGCTTGGCTGTTTCCTTATAAAAGTCCAGAAATTTGTCATGTTTTTTGTCAGGTGTGTTTTTTAATCATATGATGTCATTATGTTGCTGTCTTGCCGCCAGCCAATCGCTGCATTGCTGATCATGGTTTTGAGTATCGATACATAGCCCCTTTTAAACCAACAGATAACTCAATCCAGCCATACTAATCATCAACAACAGGTGCGTTCGAAGAACCGAATTAAGCCAGGTCATGATTAGCACGATTATGTCATCTTGGATGTGTCATTTGATCTCGGATGTAATAAGTGACGTACGAAGAACGGGCCCCAGGACCAAATTTGCCCAGCCCTGGATTAGAGGGTGTCATAGACCACTCACAGAAGAAAAAAATCAACACAGCTCCAGTCTCATGAATTAGTGTTGTTCCTCAAGGTAGGAGGACCCACCTTGTCCAGTATCCTTGAAGATCCTATTTTCTATCGTACCTTTTCCCAACTTTGGAGATGGGCAACAATGGCCCTCAAGGTGCAGTGTCCTGCAGAGTTGTGCTGCACCCCTAATCAAACACTCCTGAAAAGTCTGACTGAAGTCTTCAGGATTACTTCAGAATTACAAGTTGGTATGTTTGATTCATTGTGTTAGTCATCACACTTCATGGTCCTGTGTATATACCCCAAACTCTGCAGGACCTTGGGTTCCAGACCTATCCACCATTGTTGGAAGTGCAATGTGCTAAGACTATCCCTTTCAGTGCTTGGGTTTCCTGTTATGTTCCTTGGTTTATGTAGCCATTCTGTCGGAGCTACCAGTGCATTAGCAAGCCACTTCCACCATGTTTATGTAGTGACGTTAGCCTCAGTGACTTGATGGTTGTCTTTGGAGTCCCTGTAGTTCACATGCCAAATGTCAGTATTTGTGAGTGACTTGACTGCATAACCAACTACTTCTACACTTTGATTCTGTGCACTCTACACATATTTTGGTTGTTACAATCTGAATTTCTGTTGTCGCTCCTGAACTCTGTGTGTACAGAACTGGATTAAAGGGGTCATCGGATGCCAAGTTCACTTTTGCATGTTGGCAGTGTATGTACACATCTACCCTATAATGAAAAAAAAATCCATGCACGATAGTTGATTGACATGAGCGTCTTACCTCAGACCTGCCCTAAATCAACTGTAACAGTCCAACCTCCATTGTTTCGATGCCAGAGCAGGGAAGTAAGTCAATTGAGTATAAGGGTTTTTTTTTTTTTATGAATGTCCGCATCACCTTTCCTAATAACGTGCTAGTTTCGCAGCTAAACACACTAAAGGTGGCTAAAGTAAACAGGCTCGTCACTCCACAGAGAGAAGAGAGGGGCGGGTGAGCAGAGCTCATTGGCATTTAAAGGAACAATCCATCAAAATGGGTTGGTTTTTGCAGAGCTCATTTTGACAAGGTAAAAAGGGTGCTGTTTTACACAATTTTTTTTTTTTTTTTTTTTTTTTTTTTTTTTTTTTAACTGAAGTATATTATAGACTTTTCATTAAGACCCTAAAGAATCATATCAACTTGTGGAAAATGGGCATCTGATGACCCCTTTCAGCTCTCTGCGACAAATTCATTTAGCAGCTGTGTGTACATGGCCACTATATGTGTTTTGAATCTTTGATTTAAAAAATTCTCTGAGTGGTGTGTGTGTGTGTGACTGGATTGTGGTGATCTGTTTAATTGCTAAATAACTTCATTAACACAATCCACCAAATTTTGTCTTCTAACCAGCACTGATTTCCTCACGTCAGGGTGGCTGTGGTTCTTAACCTTTTCACTGTAAGCGGTCAGATTACGTAAGTGTCTTCTAACTTTTACCATTCTTCTTATACAGGTCACACCAGTCCGGCACTGGACGCTCTGCGAAAGAGCCCCCCAGTGGAACCTGCTGCCCCATCAGCACCTGCAGTCACCACCGCTGCTCCCACAGGCGTGGGTCGCAAAAGCCCAGTGTCAACTCGCGCAGCCTCCACCAATACGCAGAAGCCTGTGGACCTCACAGAACAGACTAGGGGTAGGAATAAGTCCAGATGCCACAAACTTGCTGCTTTAGACCAAAGTGTTGCAGTTCACTGTTACCACTTTTCCAAATAATGCTGAAAAAGAACGTTCACCCAAAAACAAAAATTACCCCATGAGTTACTCACCCTCAAGCCATCCTAGCTGTATTTTATTTATACTTTCAGATGAATGCAAATTGGGTTGTATTAAAAAAAATGTTCTGGCTCATCTAAGCTTTGCAATGGCGGTGAATGGGTGTTGAGATTTTGAAGTCTAATCAAGTGCATCCATCCATCATAAACTTGCTCCACACAGCTCCGGGGGGGTTAATGAAGACCTTCAGGAGTGAATTGATGCGTTTGTGTAAGAAAATTATTCATAATTAACTTTATATATCATAATCTCTAGCTTTAGCTAACTGTCGTTCATGTGTTCACAAGAGAGTTGCGTTCCAGCAGATGACGTAGGCAGAGTGTAAGCTTTGTTGAAAATATGCTAGTCTCATGAGAACCAAGTTTTGTTTACAGCATAGGAAAACCAGCCTCCTCTTGGCTTTTATCAGAATCTTCTGACATTTTTCTTTACAAATTCTAAATCCTAATTCATGACCGGTGTTTTGTTTTGCTCTCTCCACTGTGCTTCTGCATTTATCACTTCTCACCGGAGGTTATGCTATGCCTTTGTCATCCGCTGGAATGCCACTCTCTCGTGAATGCGTGTACGACAAGCGGAAGCTAGAGATTACGGTTTATGACGTTTTACATATGGACAAAGTGTGGAGCACTTTTTACGATGGAGGGATGCACTCTATTTGGCTTCAAAATCTCAACCACCATTCATTGCCATTATAATGCTTGGAAGAGCCAGGACATTTTTTAAAAAAACTCCAATTTTATTAGTCTGAAAATACACCTAGGATGGTTTGAGGGTTAGTAAATCATGAGGTAATTTTAGTTTTTGGGTGAACTATCGCTTTAAGGGGCTGTTTACACAGAATGCATCTAAAAATGTGAGAAAAAGCTCTCAGAAATGATTTAAATTAATAAATAAATAAAACGCAGTGCAGAATGCAAATGTCTTGAGACATGCTTCTGAGACGTGATGCAATGACTGAAACAACTGAACAGCCAAACAGCAGAATAAGTGGAGAATGTCTTTTTTTTTTTTTTTTTTTTTTTTTTGCAAAGACAGAAGAATGCATCAGTATCTTTCTCAATATGTTAACTGTTCATCGTGTTTTCAAAATAAGTTTAAACGCTTGATCTGAGTTTATATGTTCAAGAAATTATTGTGGCTGCAGCTTTTCTGTTGTAAAGAAATAGGCAAGTATTACAGATTAAGTGGGCATTTGACTTTAGTCAATATTAAACAAGGGTTAGATCGCATAATGTACATTAGCTCTATTGTTTATAATATATGATGTATTTTAACAGTTTTGTTCAATTATACCGTATGATTACTTGCTTTTAGTACTTTATTTAAACTAATTATTATAGCCTTATATGTATTTTGAGTAATTTTAAAGGCTTTTGTTCGTTTACATCTATTTTTATTACCACCAAAAAAAAAAAAATCTTTTTTTATTATTATTATTATTATTATTATTATTATTATTATTATTATTTTTATTATCTAATTACTTGATTACCAAAATAATTGTTAGTGACAGCCCTATTCTTCACTGCACTCATGTGTGAGTCACTACAAAAGAGACAAGATGTTAGCACAACGGTCATACACATCCATCTAGCACATTTATAGGAAAACAAAGGAAAAATAGAGCATTTGAATGGGGAAATGTGTTTTGTGTGAATGGCCCCTAACAGGTGATTCGCTGGTGATTACTGGCTTGTGAACTGCCCCCAGAACACTGTCATGTGGTGTGTTCACGTGACCATGACGTATGAACACAATGAGGTTGCAAGTGGGAAGTCAGCTTGGGTTTTCCCATGTCCGACTTCGTCTGAAATGTGGCTGTCAGTCTAGCCAAACTGGTGATGTTTTAAACACTGAATGAGAACAGGCCCTTAGTGCTACTACAATAATGTTTGGGCCAAGTATGCTGTCCAGGTAGGTAGTCACTTGACAAATGTAATTCATTCCGCCTATAGTTAGTCAACAATTACAGGCCTTTTATCTGGGCTTCTCTGGAAAGCAACAATATTAGGAATAGAGAAATATGACACTGTATGAACAGTAGTAGTTTTAAAACCGGTTCTGCTACAAGGATTTGGTACAGCTTAACGTGTCTTAAAGAGTTATACTCTCCTAGGCACTGAAGTCCCGAAACCAAGCGTACCAGAGTCCAGTCAGTCCAGAGGAGGAAACAGGGACACTTCTAAACGGCTTGCAGGTTATAACATGTCTGCCAAAAAGACTTTTACTGCAGTTATGTTGTGCTGTTGGATGCTAAAACTGCATGATTCTTATATGAGCTTCGTCCATCTGTATTTCACATGCATCCACACAGTGGCTTTTAGCAAGCTCCTTTCTTATAGAGGAACTTCTGAATGGTGAATCTCATGCAGCCTGATGAGTGTTTCACCCTGAGATTTTAATGAAAAATGCAATTTTTTGGACCAGTAGGCTTCACATGTGATATTGTTTTTATTAAGAAACTCTACCAACTCTACCAGTGTGCTGATGTTAATAATTAAAGGTTTTAATGGGAGCACCTAATTGTCTTGAAAATGTGCATAAATATGCATATTGTTTTATATTTTAGTGGAATATGTTTTCATGAGATTCACTCAATTTGCTGTATGTACTCATATGTCATTATACTTTTAAATGCTTTAGCTCTCCTCTGTGTTGAAAGGCGTTGTGTCCTTATGTTTCTTGGGTAACTCTTTGTTCACACAGGCTGTGCTTGTTTACTTCAAGTGATACTTTTATTTTACTTTAGCTTGATTACTTCTCAGTAAACAATAGCATTTTTCTGTACACAACAACTAAACATAACTCATGTCTGTCAGTATAGACTTTCCTTTGTTACTAGCAACTGAACGTCACAGCATGCTTCTTAATTTATTTGTTTTTTTCTTTTTTGTAATGTTTGTTTTCTGCTTTATATGTATATTTTATGTATTTATGATTTCTGGAACAACAATTGTGTGTTTGTTCTGCTCAGCTGGTGGTCCTCCTGCTGCCCGCCGCGGCCGTGGCGGAGGTCATCGTGGTAGAGGGCGATTCCCGGTCCGGAGAGAAGGACCCATGAAGTTTGAGAAAGACTTTGACTTTGAGAGCGCCAATGCTCAGTTCAACAAAGACGAGATCGACAAAGAGTTCCAGAGCAAACTCAAGCTGAAAGGTACAAACAGTTTACCAAATATGCAAGATCAGCTGAAAAATTACAGAAATGTGCTCTTAAGAGAATATTCAATAATGCATATTATGGAAGTGTGTAATAAAAGAATAATTGCTAATTGAATTTACACTGTGTGCATAATTGTTAGGCACATTGATATTCTGGTCATTTTTTTTTTTCCAAGCATATTTTACCAGTTCCAAACCACATCAATCTTAATACCTACTATTAATTTTGTATTTAATCATTTATAAGTGATATATACTTGTCTATGAATGCTGTAAGTGAAAAATTCTTTTACAGATAAAATGAGCCAAAAAAAGAGATTTAACTCGGAAAGTCAAACATTATTAAATGCCCATGAGAACAATGCAATACAATGCTATACAAGAATTTGTAAAGTTGAGGCGTGACCATTGGACAGCGAAATGTTTGTTGGGTCAGCATGGTCAGAAAAAAACAGGTGGAGAAGAAAAGACACTCGTTAACTACAAAAGAATTAAGGTGAAGAATTAGGTGTGAGACCATCAGGAACCATTTAGTCTCCAGCACCACCATTTTCCAGAACTGCAGCCTACCTAAAGTCTTCAGAAGTGCAATGTGTCAGGTTCTCAGAGACAATGCTTGAGCAAAAAACCTAAATAATGACCCTTTTTTAATAAGAGTAACATGCTGAAATGTTGTGAAGTGCATGAATACTGTTTTTGGCTTTATAGACAGACGAATTGAGAGTGACTCTTGAAGGACCAGAACAACATCCTTCTGTACCTCTGATTCAAGTATTTATCTTCCAGAATCTGGCCGTACATTTTGGGAGTTCATGTTTAGTCTCGTCTCCTATCCTGAAAAGTCTGACTTGCAGAGATGGACTAAAATGAGCTCCCAAAACTTACTGCCAGATTTTGGAAGATAAATTCTTGAAAGAGTGGTACAAGACGATTTGATGCTGGTCCTTCAAGAGTCACTCTCAACTTATCGGTCTATAAAGCCTAAAACAGTGTTCATGTATTTCACAACACTTCAGGTTATTCTTTTTAAGTGAGGCTAATTTTTTAGGATTTTTCACCCAAGCAAAGTCTCTGAGAACCTGACTCATTGCACTTCTGAAGACTCCAGATAGGTTGCAGTTCTGGAAAATGGTGGCACCAAATGATTCCTGATGGTTTCACACCTAATTCTTAATTCTTTTGCAGTTAATGCTTTTCTTCCCCACTGTTTTTTTTTTTTTTTTCTTTCCCCTTCTCTCCTTCTCTCTCAACCGTTCTGACCCAACAAGCATTTCTCTGTCCAATGGTCATGCCTGAACTTTGCAAATTCTAGTATTGCATTAGTATTGCATTTAATAATTTTTGACTTTTCAGTTTGGGTTTAAGTCCTTTTTAGGCTTATTTATAAGTAAAAGAAAATGTGCCTAATAATTATGCACACCTGAATATGAGGGTTTTTTTCACTTCCAGCCTTTAAGGACAATTATATATCACATCTAAATTATTAAATGCACAATTGATAGTAGTTATTAAGATTGTGGTTTGGAATTGGTAAAAACATGCCTAATATGCGCACAGTGTAATGTTTTGACACTTAGTTGCATATTAAATGCAATCTAGTTTAAGTTTTTAAAATGTAATTAGTATAACTCTAGAGTGCTTTTTTGGACTGTTGAATGTACTAAAATCATTTATGGTAAACTAAAAAATAGTTTGATTGCGACTATCATTATAAATGTGTAATTACAAATGTAGTTAAATGCATAACATAAGTTTCAATAGAGATGGAATTAAAGGCGCTATTAACTTTAATATTATAATCAAGTACTTGCATGTACTTCAGTATGTTAGTCAACTCATCAAGTGTTGACATTACAAAGTGTACCTGAGACAGTCACAAAATTTGTATTTGCAAGTACAATTTTTTTTAAAACACTTAAGTATATTACAAGTGCATATTCAGTATAATTAAGCACACTTTTGCAAAGTAAAGGGCATAGCATTCTCATGCTGTAGTCTAGAGAAAACGCAGTTATATTTCTCTGTGCATTAACTACATATGTTTGTACAGATGAGAAGTCCGATAAGGCTCTGAATGGTGAGGATAAGGGTGATTCAGGAGTTGACACTCAGAACAGCGAAGGAAACGCTGATGAAGAGGATCCTCTCGGACCAAACTGCTACTACGATAAATCCAAATCCTTCTTTGACAACATCTCCTGTGATGACACAAGGTCAGATCACATCCAGCAAAACTTTAATATGAGCTTCCGTGTGTAAAATCTCTCTTTTGCTACATAATGCAACAAACCTTGCAGCAAATCTTTTTATTGTGCCTGATTTTAAACAGGAAGGAGAGGTCTGGAGCGTCTGGATTCCCCCGGTGAGTACTGCAGAATGCAGCACTTCTTAAAAATAGCCTTATGTTTGTGTAGAAACTTAGTATGGAAAAAGTGTAAATTGTTTTTGTACTTGTTTTTTTTGTCAATTCACCGTAAAGAGAGCGGAGGCAGACCTGGGCGGAGGAGCGGAGGATGAACGCAGAGACGTTTGGCCTCCCGTTACGACGGGGTCGTGGAGGTTACAGAGGGCGTGGCGGCATGGGCTTCAGAGGGGGCCGGGGCCGTGGAACTGGACGAGGGTCGTTTGGATCTTACCCTGGTGGAAGTGGCTTTAGAGGAGGATACAGAGGAAGTCAAGGAGGAAGAGAGTTTGCTGATTTCGAATACAGGGTAATGAACGAGTTAGAAATTATTTTTCTGATATACATAATTTTATAGAAATCTGGATTTGTACAAGGTGCTTAAAGTATTTATTAGTTTATTTTTTAGTTAATCTCATAAAACTAGTGAGCTAAGTCAGTAGTAGTGCTGACAATGTTGTGTAAACATGGCTGAAGACGCGAAAAGAGATGAACTGTTGTTCAGTGGTTCATTTATGCTGGAACTGTTCCTTTGATTCAAACTCGTGATTTGGATCATTGTTCAAGCGATTCACTAGCAAAAACCAAATCAAATTAAAAGATGCATTAATTTTTTAATTTTGACAACGTTTGTAATGATTTTAGAAAGCGCATATAGTGAAGCATGAAACAAAGCTTTTTGAATTGGTTAAACCATTGCGTTCCAAAATGATTCACTGTTTCGAAGAGCTCCAATTGAATCGTGTGTCATGAATCATTTGATTCAGATCAGGACTTCAGAGCGGGTTCGCAAATCATTTGATTCAGATCGGAACTTTACATATCATGAATCATTTCATTCAGGTCGGGACATCAGAGTGGGTTCGCAAATCATTTGATTCAGATCGCAACTTCGGAGCAGGTTTGCAACTCATTTGATTTGGATTGAAACTTTGCGTATCACAGATCATTTGATTCAGATCAGGACTTCAAATCGTGTGTCGCAAATCTTTTGATTTAAATCAGGACTTTGCAGGTTTGCGAATCATTTGATTTAGATTGGAACTTCGCATATCATGAATCATTTGATTCAGATTGGGACTTCAAATCGTGAAAGGCGCTGTACAAATGCATTTGAATTGAATTTGAATTTAGTTCAGATCGACTTTGGAGCGGGTTCACAAATCATTTGATTCAGATCGGGACTTCAAATCGCCTATCGTAAATCTTTTTATTTAAATCGAGGCTTCTTAGGTTTGCGAATCATTTGATTTAGATTGGAACTTCGCGCATTTCAAATCATTTGATTCAGATCAGGCCTTCAGAACGGGTTCGCGAATAATTTGATTTAGATCAGAACTTTGCGTATCACAAATCATTTGATTGAGATTGGGATGTTAAATTGCGTATCGTAAGTCATTTGATTTAGATCGGCACTTCGGAGCAGTTTCGCAAACAATTTGATTTAGATTGGAACTTTGTGTATTGCAAATCATTCGAACCAGATCAAGACATCGGAGCGGGTTCGTGAATCAGTAGATTTAGATCCGAACTTTGGAGCATGTATCGCAAACTTTTTGATTTAGATTGGAGCCAGTTCATGAATCATTTTGCATATGAAAGATTCGCGATCCGTTCTTAAGCCCTAATCTGAAATGATGGTTTGCAGATGTTTTAAATGCATCAAAAAAGTAGAACTCTTTTTAAATGCATTTCTGAGATTAAGATTTATTTTTCTTTAGTAGATAATTACTTTCTCTTTTTACTTGTTTCTCCAGAAGGATAACAAAATCACTGCATAGTGTTCAGAGGAAGTGGATCCAGAAGACCTGATTTGTGTGGGAACTGCATTTCAGGTCACATTTTGCTGAGAACGAGGAGATAAACGTACATGTTGTAAATCTGTCACCAGCACTGGGGTTCGACTGCTTGAAACCTGGATATTAATGAAACACCTACTCCATTTCTTCCTGAGGAGTGGAACAAATGCTATTTTTTTTTTAATTGTTAATTTGAAAATAATATTTCCTGATGGTTTCAAATATATTATGATTTCCGTGGGCTGCTCACAGCTAACAGATTATCTAGAACAATGTATCGTGATGATTTCGATCACTGAATGAGCTTTATTTTTGACTTGTTTTGCTATAAAGTATCTTACAGTGTACTTGGCATCAAAATAGACTGCCTGGAACTCAGTTATACATTATCGTATTTTTCTAAGGTAATTTCAATCTTCAACCCCAACATCACTATTGCTATTCCTGTAGTAAATAGATTTTAGTTGTTTTTTTTATATATATATATATATATACACACACATGTATAAACATGGTACGTTGGATTTAGATTTACATTCGGATGCATCAATCCCTTCTGTAGTTTCTAGTGAGGTTGCTCATCAGGGAAAGCGCTTCAGCGTGTCAGTATTGATAGTAAAGGCCATTTTAGAAATGTAATCTTTAAGGGAAACGATTCCTTTTGAATATAAAATAGCACAATTTAAACTAAAATGACACGATATGGTCAACCGATACAAAGCGACCTCAGTGATGTGTTTATATATTCTATAGATTTGATTTATATTTGACAAGGTCCACTTTGCAGTATGTAGCACTTTGTAGCAGACGTTTACTGATGAGTGAACTCGTCTTTACTAAGAAATAATGCTACTCTGTGAGTCTATGCTGCAGTTTCTTTGACGACGCATTCTTGCCACTCTTGAGCTTCTACCACTAACAATTATATTCCTGTCATTCAACATTCAGATCATATACTCTTCACCTCATAAAACGTCACGTGAAACTGACTGAGCCAAAAGCTGGCTGGGACGTGTGTGAGAACTTAATGATTATTTGACAGGATGTTTGAGAGATTATTCAGTAGCACTGCTTCCCAGTGGATGGTTTCTTCTGCTTTCTGTCTTTAATGTGACTGAAGCTGGACCGTTGAACAGCCAGAATGTGTTGTGTACTGTAACCCAGACGCTGTTTAGCTTTTCCCCTCTCTCCTCGTTCAGCTACTGTGCTTTATAGTCACTGACTGCACTAGCATGATGTCATAATGTCATGTGACCTCATGCAGCTTTACCTGACGTGCACATTGTGATGTCACATCCACACCTATGCATCACGCAAGTCCGATTCTGATCGGATGCATTTCATTTTGCAACCAAATTTAATTTTTGGCCTCTGACAGCTTTGCATTATTCTCAAAGTGAGTTTTTGCTGTGGAACAAGCGAAATGATGCAAAGTCTTTTTTTTTTTTTATGGATTTATCGCTTAAGTTGAAGGTTTGATATTTTAACTGGCCAGTTTTTTTCGACTTCAGATCTGATTGTGTAGCGTACGGCTGTGACATCACTGCAAAAAAATGTTTTTTGTGTAGTTTTGTTAAATGTTTCTTTAAATTGTTGGGATATTTGGGTTAAGTTGATAATGAAACTGTTTTCGGATTATAGCATAAATTAAAGTCTAATTTGTAAGACGCAAAACATTTAGAATTTTGCATTTTGAGTGAAATATCCTCTTGCACTTTTCAAGCTCTTTAATTCAGTGAATAGATGTTTTATTTCAATAATACACGTTCATTTCAGTCTGGCAAGTGAATATTCATCTAAAGGACATGGAATTGATTTAATTAGGGCTTCATAATGCAGCCATTGATAATTAACTGGTCAGTATGAACAAAGAAGGTATAACCTTTATCTAGGAACAACAAATGTCCATGTTGTCCTAAAATATCACTTGTTTATATAATTATTAGGGGTGTTCTGGTATTATTAGTCTGTTCACTTAATTCCAGAGTTTTCTTAAAAGAGACGGTGTTACAGTGTAAATTGAAGCTGTGTTTGTTCAGTGTTGGAACAGTGATACTGGCGTATAATCAGGAAATTGCTGCATGCAGGTCTTGTCACAAACCACGATCTTAGGTGATGCTTGTGAGGCAAGTTCTGGAAATGTCTTGTGATGAACACCAAATCCTTCCATCAGGGTCGACACACTTTCCTCGTGAACCTTGGCATGGTATCTGTTCACAACTACATGTAAAGAGGTTTTTACTAGATGCAACAATAAACTGTTTACTATCTGTTGTGTGATTATTATTATTTTATTTATTTATTTATTTGAATGGGGTTAACTGTTTGTCCGAGATGTTGGTGGGAACTGAACATTATCAGACAATTAATTGTTGTTTGCAAAATGGAAATTAGTAAAGCTTAAGAGGACTTAAAGGCAAAGTTCACCCAAAAAAGGACATAAAAAAATTACGCGACCTTAGGTTGTTTCAATCTCTACGCGTTTCTTTTTTTTCTGTTGAACTTTTGAAAAAAAAAAAAAAAAAAACTTTATTTATTTATTTATTTATTTATTTTAAAGAATATTGGTAACCAAACAGTTGACGTAGCCATTGACCTCCATAGTATGGAGGGGGAAAAAAGTATAATGGAAGTTGATTGGCTACTGTATGGAAGCCCGTTCCACCACAGTTGAGAAAAAAAAATGATTCGGTAAGTCATAATAGAAAACTATAATATAAACTTTATAGTTATATAGTTATGAAATAGAATCATTATTAAGTTGGCTTGAGAAAGCCAACTTACTGATATGCTATTTTCTTCTGAGACTAAATCTGTCGACACTAACTCCTCCTAGAGCTTTAACTCTACGAACTCCAAACTCAACCCAGATCTTCACACTGATCCGACCGAGTGTGCTGTATCGTTTCTAACTGATCGGACTTACGGTTTTCCTAAAAATGACGATGAAAATTGGGAAAAATCCCATAGATTTACATTGACGGAATGTTCAAATGAGCCAACACTTTTCAAATTCCAACTCTCAAAACTCCCAGAATCCTTTGAGACTCAATCAAACTTCCCTTCTATGTACTGTATTTCTAACCCATTTCTACTCATTCAAACTCATCTATCAATCTATGCAACCAGAATCATGCTAGTAACTTGCTAATCATGCTAGCAAAATGTTAGTAACTTGCTAATCATGCTAACAACATGCTAGTAACTTGTTATTCATGCTAGAAACATGCTAGCAGTATGCTAGCAACTTGTTAATCATGCTAACAGCATGCTAGTAGCTTGCTAATTATGTTAGCACCATGCTAGTAAAATGCTAGTAAGTTGGTAATCATGCTAACAACATGTTAGTAACTTGCTAGTCATGTTAGAAACATGTTAGTAACATGCTAGCAACTTGCTAATCATGCTAGTAACTTGCTAATTATGTTAGCACCATGCTAGTAAAATGCTAGTAACTTGCTAATAATCCTATAAGCATGCTAACAACATGCTAGTACCTTGCTAATCATTATAACATTGTGCTAGACACGTTAATCATGTTAATAACATGCTAACAACATTCTATATATCTATCTATCTCTGACAGACTGTATTGCCTTCAAAACATCCAAACGTTAACCTTTTAAAACTACTTTAGAATTCAAACTATTTCAGACTGAAAACCATCACACTTAAAACTTTTTAAAACTTCTTAAACTTTTCAAACTTTATAAACTTTTCAAACTTTTTAAAACTTTCTGTTCCGGCTTTCTCAAGCCAACTTAAAGTTTGTCTTGACAAACTTTTTTATCTAGTTAAGACTTGGTGTCTGATTATATTGAGAAACATTCTTGCAATAACATTCTGAAAAATTACATCTCGTAATAAACGAGATGTTACCTCATTAAAACGAGATACTAATTCATTATTATGTGAAGCGGTCTCATAAGTCATTATTATGAGACCGTTTCACATCATAATGACTTAGCGTCCCATAATAATGAGAAAGTTTCTCATAATAATGCCTTAGTATCTCATTATAATGACAGCATCTCATAATGATGAGAAACTTTCTCGTAATAGCGAGAAACTTTGTCCAAAAGTATGAAAAATCTGTGTAACTTTAAGAAACATCACTACCAAACACCCTTTTTCTATCATTAAACACTTTTTTTTTTTTATTCCATAGTTTTTAAACATGTACAACTGTTAAGAACTGTGCTAGCTAACCATATGCTGATTAGCATCTTTAAGCTTCAAAACCACCTAAAATTGGCACTATTGAAACATTTGGTAAAGTTTTGGTAGTCTTTGTTTATTTGGGTGTTATGCTATAAAAATGCCACTACTGTAATAGTGACAAAAGGGAACACATACTCTTTTATTTGGGGGAATTAAACAAAATTTTAGCACAGCTGTGCAGATTTTTTGTGTTTTAGTATGCAAGTTAAAATTCTGTAATGTGGTCGCTACCAGAGCATTACCGTCACTACCGAAAATGTTACAATAGTTTTTGGTTCAATGTATATTCAAACTAATGAATCCTTCATTTTGAAATCAGTATAAAAATACAGCAAATCTCATAAATCACACTTGAAATATTGTTAAAACTGTACCTGTGATTGATTTACCTCTGAAAACTTGTAATAAAATAGAAAAAAATATAGATGTAAGCAAAATCTTAATAGGTCAATATAATCCTTCTTTATTAAATTACATTTTACTGTGTTTCGGTAGTGACAAATTTGTTGAGAGGACAAATATTCCAAAACTTTCTGAAAATACAACATGAGAATAACTGCACAATTACTAGAAATGTGTACCTTGGATATTATACAGTTTGCACACATACAAAATTTGTAGAAAAAGACACTTTTTGTTTTATCAAGATGTTTCCAACTTAGACTTTGAAGTCTGTAGAATGGCCCTAATACGTCATTTTATGTAAACAGTGCAGCTGTCATTCTTACGACTTCAATTACACTCTCAGTGCAATTGAGGTACATATTAGTACCTCAGTTGTACATACTTGTACCTAAATTGTAAATATTATCACCTTTTTAAGGGGTACCACCCCAACGATTGTACCTTTCCTATTTTATTTACTTAGTTATTATTATTGTTTTTATTTTATTTATTTTTTTGAGTGTACAAAATATTTTTGTGATTGTTTGGTTCCATCTAGTGGTGACATTAAATCTTTAAACCAGAAAACATCCATCCATGATGTAATAAAAAAAACAAAACAGGCGAACCATCACACACAGTATTAAAAAAGGTCGAATTTGTTATTTCAAATAGTCGCAATCTAATGTGTCTAATCAAAAATACATGTTTATATTACATAACAGGCATCTGACCACCTCAGTCAGTCTGTGCAGTGTCACTGTGGGCGGGGCTACGCAGGATTCGCTGTCGTCATGGTGGGCGTGTCGTAGTCGTGATGGGCGTGGCCGACTGTCAGGATTTGTCATTGGACTTCCTCCTCACGCTTCTGTGCGCTGAATGAGTGCAGGACGGTTGTAATTCACATTCGCAGCTTTGAACCGAAGAACAGCGAGGGTTTTTTTCCACCATGGGGCTCACCAGCGATCCGAACTACCGCAAACTGGAGCAATGGTACAAATCCAGCGCCGGAAACCTCAACATGAGGCAGATGTTCGACGCCGATCAAGACAGATTCAACAAGTTCAGGTGAAACATCAAACGCGTTTCCGTTGCGTATGTGAGCTCTGTTACACGTTCAGGCTGACATTTCATCCTTTCAAGCGTGGCAGCATCACATTTGCCGTGCATCAGCAGTTACTAAGACTTGTATCTTGGTCGTTAAGGCCTATAAGAGCAAAGCTCTTGTATATAATACAATTTATGAACTGTTTTTCTAAGATAGCATCTTAATGCTCTTGCAATTTAGTGTCAGTACATATATTAGTGTATAAGTGCACATATCGTCACATGTAGCGTTACATCAGCCTTGATTTCCACGTTAATGTTGCAAGGTTATTGCCACATCAGGCCAATAATCTCGAGCCTCAGGTTCCGCCCTCTGCACTGTTGCACCTGCTTTATTTCCTTCATTTATACTTTTATAAACACTGGCAGTATGTTTAACTATTTATATTTGCTTTAAAACTGTGTAAACAGACATATTAGCAGCTAGATTCATAACAAGGTCATTGATCATCGATCATGTGTGTTAAAGCTCTACATGCACTTTAACACTGCTCTTATGTGGCAGCACACATATGTGAGTTTCTGTAACTATATTTCATTAAAAACTCATGATCAGACATTTCACAAGTGCACTCACTGCTTATGCAATCTCATAAGGGAGTATCACGTCCTCCACTGTGATACTTCTGTATTTATATGTTGCATATTTACAATAGTCTGTTCATATGAGAGCTCATTAGCTGTTATGGGTTAAATTCTGATGTATTGAGTGTTCATAAAAGTCTGTAGCATGTATTTATCCTCAAAATGATGTTAGCCAACAGAGGGCGCTATGGCAGCATGTTGTACGTGCCCTTCCGCACACACTCACTCACCGCAGAGCTGAATCAGTGCGGTGATTTATAGTGGACGTGCAGTGTGGAAACAGTAACTCATTTCGTTCATAATATTTGCATGTATTTAAGTTTTTATAATCCGTGTAGTATATATATTCAACTCAAGCGCAATTGGTATGTTTAAGAAAAATTGTGTCTAAATCGTTCTGATGATGGAGAGTGAGCACGTGTCTGCACTGCTGACGTAATAACGTACAATTTTATATATAATATATAATGCATAAAATGTATTTAATCTTGTGTGCATGTATCAAATATACACACACAATAAAAAATATAAAAAAATAAATAAAAAGTTAAAAAGTTAAAAGTTTCTATATGCAAAATTGTTAACAATAGTCTTTACTATTATGTACTATTATAAACATTTAGTATAAGTCATAAAATATTAGGTAACAAATACAAAGATTTTGGAAAGTGATTGTTATTTTGGACAATTTTGCCATTATATTTTTGTAAGGGATAGATCAGAAATTTAAATAGTAAGGGGAAAAATAATAATTTAAAAATAACTTTAAATATTTATTTGAGTATATTCAATCCAGTAATGTGGCATGTTGCTGTGATAGGCATAATATATCTTCTCAAATGGTTTATTTAGCTTTCCTCATCTGTTTAATTCATTGTCCCAGTCTAAACATCACTAAGATCCTCTCACTTGGATGCATACCAGCCTTGAATGATGTTCCTTGATTATCCATGTTGTACATTAAGAAAAATTAAACAAATAATAATCTAGCTTTTTATATCCTAACTATGTGTGTGATTTGTCTTCTGAGCAGTTTACAGTTGGCGACGGATGATGGAGACGTTCTTCTGGATTACTCTAAGAATCTCATCAATGAAGAAGTCATCCAAATGCTCTTTGACATGGTACGGTCCACAGTCTTCACATTAGGATGTCCTCCTTAAGCTAAAAATGTCTTCATAAAAGTAGAACAGAGTGTATTGATGTTAAACAGCAGTGCAGGATGAAAGCTGTTATAGTAATCTCTCAGTTAAGCGTCTTTAAAACCCTTGTCAGAAGCGTGTGTGTGCATATATGTACGTCTCCAGATGTTAATTGGCTTAATGCATGTGTCCTTAAAGCTGCTACTGCTGAAAATAGAATGAGGGTATCAGGTTAACCGTATCACTGGGACACACGAGGCCTGTGTGTGGTGTAATGTTTACGTAGTGTGAGCTTAATACCAAAGTATACTTCAGTTTTGATGCAAACACTAGTAAATTTTTGCAGTCCAAAGTGTAATTTTATACATAATTTGACCACACACACACAGGCGCATGGGGGGGGGGAAGGTAATTGCGTCCTTTTATCTCCTAATTTTGACCTTGAATCTCACAATTGTAAGAAAAAAGTTAGAATCACAAGATTTAAACACAGAATTGCAAGATATAAACAGGCAAGTCTGAGAAAAAAAGTAAGAATTGCAAAATATAAAGTCAGAATTGTAACTTTTTTTTCACAACTTTACATCTCGCAATTCCAAGTTTACATCTCACAATTTTGAATTCCTTCTCAAAATTCTGACTTCACGTCTCGCAATTTCAAGTTTGTCAAGTCAAGTCACCTTTATTTATATACCGCCTTTAACAATACAGAATTGTGACAAAGCGGCTGTATAGTAATAAATAGGCAATAGTACATCAACAATGCAAAAGGGCAACATTAAACACTCAATTTTCAGGTAAAGGTAGTTAATCAAATACAATAAAATAAAATACAATATCGTGTGAAGAGAAAGTGTCCCCAACTAAGCAAGCCAGAGGCGACAGCGGCAAGGTACCAAAACTCCATCGGTGACAAATGGAGAAAAACACCTTGGGAGAAACCAGGCTCAGTCGGGGGGCCAGTTCTCCTCTGACCAGACACAGAGGACTCATCTGGTTCCCGTGGTCTTGTGCAGACGGCCGTCTAAGTGACGAGGTCTTCACTGGGGATCCGTCTCTGGGGCTCATCTAGTCGATGTGGTCTCCGCTGACATTCAGGGCTGTAGAGGTCGTCTCTAGCTGCTGATCCACCGTCTGGGCTGGGTACGGACTGGATCCGGAGGACTGCAGTGACCATCTGATCTGGATACGGACTGGATCTGGTGGTTAAGGTGACCTCGGAAAAAGAAAGAAACAGACTAATATTAGCGTAGATGCAATTCTTCTGACGATGCACTGAGTACATCGGGTGTTATGGAAAGTGTTCCCGGTTCTGGTTGACCTAATTAATGCAGCCTAACAATCCTTTAACGGATTTGAATTATAGGAATGTGTTAATGTGTTATGTGTAAGCAAGGTTAAAGAGATGGGTCTTTAATCTAGATTTAAACTGACAGAGTGTGTCTGCGTCCCGAACAGTGTTGGGTAGATTGTTTCAGAGTTTGGGCCCTAGATAAGCAGTTTGTCTCTCAATTACAACTTTACATCTTGCAATTCTGACTTATGTCTTACAATTCTGAATTTATTGTAGCATAATTTGACTACACTGCAGTTTTGACTTTTTTTTTTGTTTTGTTTTGTTTTTTCTCGACTTCCAACTTTACCTCTCACAATTCAGACTTTACTTCTTGCAATTCAGAATTTACATCTTGGAATTCAGACCTCACATCTTGCAATTCTGACTTTGTAGCACAATTTGACTTTACACTGCAGTTTTGACTTTTTTTTTCCCGACTTTACATCTCACACTTCCAACTTTACCTCTCACAATTCCGACTTTGCGTCTTGCAATTCCGAGTTTACGTCTCGGAATTCAGACCTTACATCTTGCAATTCAGACTTTATTGTAGCACAATTTTGACTTCATATCTCACAATTTGACTTTACATTGCACAGTTTTGACCTTTTTTTTTTTTTTTTTTTTTAGAATTCCAACTTTACATCTCGCAGTTCCGACTTTGCTTCTTGCAATTCCAACTTTACGTCTCACAATTCCGACTTTATTGTAGCACAATTTTAACTTTGCATTTCACAATTTGACTTTACATTGCACAGTTTTGACTCTTTCTCAGAATTCTATCTTTACGTCTTGCAATTCTGACTTTGTCTTTCAGTTCCAAGTTTACATCCCACAGTTCCAACTATACATGTTTTTCTCTGAATTGTACTTTTATATTGTGTTTAGCTACAGTTGTACAGCTCATATTTAACCAGACTCAGTACTTCCTCTCTTTAGCCATTAAAAGTAGACATTGTGAAACTGTATAACTTTGATGCAGCAGATTCCTTATAGTAATCACAGCAGCACACACAACACAATAGGTGTTTGTATAGTTCTTTATATGCATGTTTGCACAAGTTCTGAGTCACATTAACCGTTTTTTCCTGTTTCATCATGATTAGGCACGATCGGTGGGCGTTGAAGCCGCCAGAGACAAGATGTTTGCAGGAGAAAAGATCAACTTTACTGAGGTAACAATATCTCAGTTAAACTTTTAACTGAGAATTAACTCGAGCTGAGTGGTTTAGGTTGAAATTGCAAGACCTGTTGTAATGCACTTCTAGAATTTGCATCCGTGTAAACTATCATCTTCTCTAAATTTCTATTGACACATAGCAGAAAGTTCTGTTAAAACCCTCAGTTTCCTCTTAAACTCTTTGGCTGTCCTGAAACTAAAGTATGTAATGCCTCTTTTGCGGCTCATGATAAATGATAGGCATAACTCACATGAAACGGTTACCAATGTAACAGATGTCAACAAAAAAAGAGCATAGTTGCTATTAAGTCTCTTTAGGGTAGAGCTGAGCTGTGTGTGTTGTTTTGTTAGGGTCGTGCTGTTCTGCACACTGCCCTGAGAAACCGCTCTAACACTCCCATCATGGTGGACGGTAAAGACGTGATGCCGGACGTGAACAGAGTCCTGGAGCAGATGAAGGGCTTTTGCCATGTGAGTGGACATGCGTGTAACGACCCACTTTATTTGTTTATATATATGCACACACACAATTTTTATAGCTGACTGTAAAAAATTCCTGCAAATTGACAGTGCATATCCGTATGTTATTTTGCAGAAAGTGCGCAGTGGCGAGTGGAAAGGCTTCAGTGGTAAAACCATCACTGATGTTGTGAACATTGGCATTGGAGGTTCTGACTTGGTGAGTTTACTATGAGTTTCCTGTGACCCAGTGAAAGTTTACACATCATAATTGACCAATAAAGATTTAGTTATCTCTTAGATAGGCAGATCCAAGAGTAACTGAAGTGGAATAAAACTTTCTGTTATAGTTTGTTACACTTACCATAGCAAAGGTTGCCCGATTCTGGACTGAAATGTCAGTCACTTCTTTTTGATATTCTCTCTATTATCCTGACGGCTAGGACTCAATAAGTCAAGTCTTGTAATCGTTAACGATGATGTTTGGAATATCACTGATTACGTTCTGTTCTTCAGGGTCCTCTGATGGTGACTGAAGCTCTGAAGCCATACTCTAAAGGAGGACCCAACGTCTGGTTCGTCTCTAATATTGATGGCACGCACATGGCCAAGACCCTCGCCCAGCTCAACGCTGAGACCACCCTCTTCATCATCGCATCCAAGGTTAAAAAAAGCATTTTTGTACAGTACTGTAGTGTTCATTTAACTAAACTGGTAATACATAATGAACAAGTTACTGTAATGTACTTAATGTATTTTTTTTTTAGACATTCACCACCCAGGAGACCATCACTAACGCTGAGACGGCCAAAGAATGGTTCCTTCAGGCCGCTAAAGATGTTAGTACCATTCCTGCTGTAACCGTCCTAAATAGAAAGATTCTTGCTTTATTTTTAATAATATGTGCTCTGCTATAATTGGTTGGCTGTTAGTCTAATTCATTCTTTTCATGTATTTTCAGAAATCTGCTGTGGCTAAACACTTTGTGGCTCTATCCACAAACGCAGTAAGTAGACCTTTATGTAAACATTATGTCAGTGTTCCAAGTGAAATTGTATCTTTAAAAAAAGTTTACGTCTCACAATTCTGAATTCTTTCTCAGAATTCCGACTTAACGTCTCGGAGTTCTGACTTTACATCTTGCAATTCCAAGTTTACATCTGAATTCTTTTTCAGAATTCTGACTTTGTGTCTCGTGATTTTGACTTATTGAAGCACAATTTTGACTTTATTTGACTTTACATTGCACAGTTTTGACTCTTTCTCAGAATTCCGACTTTATGTCTTGCAATTCCGACTTTACGTCTTGCAATTCTGACTCATGTCTCACAATTCCAACTTTATTGTAGCGCAATTTGACTTTACATTGCACAGTTTTGAGTCTTTCTCAGACTATGGTATAAAGAAGTTAAATAAATTTCCTTTCTCCTCACCAGCCGAAAGTCAAGGACTTTGGTATCGACACCAACAACATGTTTGAGTTTTGGGATGTGAGTATATCCTACATTATTTTCACTTATTGCACGAGAATGAAAACTTCAATTTGATGGGCTGAAAATAAGGCTGACGATGTAAATGACTGAACGCATGACTGCCAGTATTATTTGTCTACTCTGCCATGCTCCTGAATTAGCATATTGCCTTTCAAAGCCCAGACTGTTTTTCTGATGCTGAATGCTCATGTTTTAGTGGGTCGGCGGGCGCTACTCGCTGTGGTCGGCTATTGGTTTGTCCATTGCACTGCACATAGGTACGTCTGCTGTATGAACAGTCCCATAAAGCCTGAAACATGCTGTATGCAAGTATGTGAATGCAAACTCTCTTAGCTATGCAAGTTTGATTTTTGTTGTTATTAGGGATGCTCATTTTAACCGGTTAACGTTAACCAACAGAAAGAAATTTAACTGTTTAATACAATCAGTTAAAAGGTTTAAAATTTTTATTATGATAATGGAACAGCTCCATTGGCAAGTTAGCAATGCTTAACTGTGAGCATGTGCGGCGCCAGCGCATTCACTTTTTTTGTTTTTTGTTTTTTTTTTTTTTCTTTTTTTCCTTTTTCCTTCTAACAGTGGAAACGACTCCTCCTAGTCATACAGATAATCGAAACTGTAATCAGTTTGCCTTTGTGTACATTCACAACAAAAACAAATCTTTGTGCTTTTGTAAAATAGAGAAAAATATGTTGCCGCTTTCAGGCATCTTCCTTTCGCGCAGCACAGAAATGAACCAAAAGTTTTTCTTTCTTTTTTTTTTAATTAAGTAAAACATTTATCATATAGGCCTATTCATTCATTATTTACATAGCCTAGTTTTATTATGGTTTTTCTCCACTTGCAGAAGCACTGGATGTGCGTGTCCATGTGAATCCTCATCCTCATGTTCTGTTGTTTGCTGCTTTTTGTGCATGTAAAATGAATCCCTGGAAAACTAATTTTGGTATTTTTAATGGGTCACAGACTCTTATCCTTTCTAAAATAATCAAATTTTTATTTAAAATAATCTTGTCGGTTAACGGTTAATAATCGATTAATGAGCTATAAGAAAAATAACCGAAATGAACATCCCTAGTTATACATAAAAGCAGAATGCATTTTAAGAATATTTTGCATTCTCAGCATCACCAGAGGTGATAACAGATTTCTCCTCTTCAATCACCTGATTCCATTCTTGTTTATAATAGTAATAAAATGATGTTCTGGCCAAACGTTAATGTTTATGTACTTGTGTAGAGTATGTTTCTGGGCTAACTTCCTCCTGAATCAAATTAGAAAGACTGTAAATGCATCATCTTGCACAGTTTAGACACATTTTTCGGTCTGTAAATGAAACATTTAACTTTATTTATTGTCATCTTGTAGGTTATGACAATTTCGAGCAGCTCCTAGCTGGTGCTCACTGGATGGTAAGCACAATTGTAGTATGCCAGTATACAACTGAATACTGTCTACCTCAGAGCATATGGAGTTCATGTTTCGGGAAGTAACTGCTCTGTGCTCTTTCTATTAGGATAACCACTTCCGCTCGGCCCCTCTGGAGCAGAACGCCCCGGTCATACTGGCCCTGCTCGGCGTCTGGTACGTCAATTTCTTCCAGGCCGAGACACATGCCCTGCTGCCCTACGACCAGTACATGCACCGCTTCGCTGCGTACTTCCAACAGGTCCGTTTTATGAGGTTTCAGGAAAGGACTTCGTATATGTCATAGTTTCTGTTAGTAGGACACTTGCTGAGTTGTTGATGATCTCTTAGGGAGACATGGAGTCCAACGGGAAGTACATCACCAAGTCTGGCACTCGTGTGAATTACCACACTGGACCCATTGTATGGGGCGAACCGGGAACTAACGGACAGCACGCCTTCTATCAGCTCATTCACCAGGGTGTGTGATCCTAACCCTGCCCCATGGACTAATTCCTAGTTGAATTGACATGTTAATGCCCATTTGTGACGTGTTTATCACAACAGATCTTTTCCTCCACAGGCACTCGCTTGATTCCAGCTGACTTCCTCATTCCTGCTCAGAGTCAGCATCCTATCAGAGATAATCTGCATCATAAGGTATGTAGACAGTCTATGCCCCAGATGTTATTTTGTTATTTTAGCCATGTTTGTCTAAGCATTACGTTTATACTCACTTGTTTCATAAATCTTGTAGATCCTGATGGCAAACTTCCTGGCGCAAACAGAGGCTCTGATGAGGGGAAAGACCCCTGAAGAGGCCAAGAAGGAGCTCCAGGGTGCTGGGATGTCTGGAGATGCACTGGAGAAACTCTTGCCCCATAAAGTGAGTGGTTCTTTACTTAAAAACCAAGTGTCAACACTTTGGACCGTATTTTAAATGATAATGAGCCTAACCCCTCTCTTCCATGGGGTGTGTGAATTGCAGACTTGGATTCCATTTATGACTTGGAGGTGGTCATATTTAAATAGATAGCTATCTACATAGAAACTGGCTCCAAACTGAAACAGTTCAATGGATTACAGTTTCAGACTCAACTGGCTGCATGTTTTTTCTCAGATTTTCTGAACTGACATACATGCCAGAAGCTAAATGTAAAAAAAGTTAACATTTTGTCTGATTTCCCATTTAATGGCTGTTGTCAAACCTACTTAAAGGTGCATAATGGCACCTACTGCACGATCGGGCCCATATCCCTATAGGTTTGGGACATCCCTAGCCATGATTGCCTAAAGCAGGGGTAACCAACCCGGCTCCTGGAGAGCTACCATCTTGCAGAGTTCTTGAAAATTACAGGCAGGTGTTGGGATTGCAGGAAAGTAGTGCTCTTTAGGAACAGGGTCGTCTACCCCAACTAATGAGAGTTTCCTAATCCTGCTCCTGGGGGCACTTCAAACATTACACATTACGCATGTGCTCTGCATTTCACCCATCCATTTTTTTTTGAGCAGTTGGCAGTTCAATGCCTTGCTCAAAGGTCTCACCTCAGTCGTGGTATTGAAGGTGGAAGAGAGTGCTGTACATTTACTCCCCCCACCTACAATCCCTGCTAGTACAGAGACTTGATTTGGGTTACAAGTCCAACTCTCTAACCATTAGGCCATGACTGTCCCCTACTCCCTTATGAATGAGTACTTTCTTTGCCACCTTTAATAAAGCATGTTCTTATGTAACAGGAATGTGCGTAGCATGAATGCAAACTGGACATACCTAATCTACCATGTTGGCGCTGTCAGGTGACCTACAACATGGGCCTAATAGTTAGAGAATCGAACTTGTAACCAGAAGATTGCAGGTTTGATTCTCAGTACTGGCAGAAATTGTAGGTGAGGGGAGTGAATAAACTTTGAGCAAGGCACTGAACCCCCAGTTGCTCCCTGCAGCAAAAATGCCAACTGCTCCTGGTGTGTACCTTGGATGGGTTAAACGCAGAGGACAAATACTGAGCATGGATTCCAAGCGGTTCTGAGCAATTCAAATTCATGAGTTGTGTGTCTTATCTACCATTTATGAATCCTCTTCTACGGTCTAATAGGATCCTGCCAGAAGTACTAGGTCATATGGTTACTTTTCACCTAGTCTCACATAGCCAGACCTTCAGACTGACAGCAGAAGGTCTGGGAACCTTGGCCACTTTGGCCAAGGCCCGCCCAAGAGGCCTTATGACTGACAGGTAAAGGAACCAATCATGTTTTGTTTTGTTCCTTTTCATTTTTGGGGGTCAATAGATCTGTTGCAGGACAGTAGGTGTGATTTTGCGGGACAATGCGGGACATGTGTAAAATAGATACATTTACTACTATTATGCTATGTAAACACTGATTTACATCCGTTGTCATACAGAGAGAAGAGATTCAATAAAATGTAATAAAATAACGCCATAAAAACTGCCTCAAACAAACTATTAAAATAAGAAAAAGTCATGTCTGAAAGCTGCATAAAATTTTTTTTTTTTTGTTAAAATGAATAGAGAATATCGTTTTTGCATGTCCCCTGACGATTTCCGTTGGTGGTGCTAGATCACTTGATGAGGTCCGCACATCGTTTGCACGGAAACTGGGCCACAAAACTTTCTTAAAAAGGCAAAAGAACCTATGTACAATTTCTTAATATGACAGTTAAAACACAACAGACTGATGAAACTGATTTTCTCAATATGCGTTGTGCGGGACAAGGGGTGAAAATGCTGTGCGGTACAACACAAAGCTGATGGGTGGTCACCCAAATAACAGACCAGTGTGTAAAAATCTTTAAACATGTTCATGTTTTGACATGAACTTTAAATATTTCACATACTTTTGAAAATCCAGCATTTAGTTGATCCTGATAAGCGCTAAGTGTCACAGTTGTAAATATGATAAGTTTCTCCTTTCGTAAGGGGGTTTGACATCATTGCATCTTTGTTTCCAGACAGAACGTTAGAAAATGCGACACGTACATCTCTCGGAATTCCTGTATAATGAAATCTGATGATAACTTTGAAACTCCTGAAGTGTTTCCACTTCTGTGTGCCATATGCATCAGATGTTCAGCCAACAGACTGTGGGCGTGACATCTGAGGCTGAGACTGTTTTTCGCCTAATGTTTTGCCACTGTCAATTTGGACAGCACTTCGCATAGCAGGGAAGTGGGAATATTCAAACTGTTTAAATATTCTCTTGTATGGGCAGGTGTGGCGACATGTCTCGTCACTATCACTATTTTATTCTGGGGAGAATTTACTCCCATACATATGGTCTGTTTTTGTGTAATGACTCATTGTTTTTTGTAGGTTTTCGAAGGAAACAAGCCAAGCAACTCTATCATCTTCAAGAAACTTACACCCTTCATGCTTGGTGCACTTGTTGGTGAGTATCGAACATGTTATCCCGGCACTTCCTTTTGTAGATGTGCATTGGTTTTGTAGGCCCCACACTCATGGATGTTTGTTCATGTGTTTCAGCCATGTATGAGCACAAGATCTTTGTGCAAGGTGTGATGTGGGATATCAACAGTTATGACCAGTGGGGGTGAGTCCAGATCAAAGTCTTCTTCTGCAGCTTTAATTGGGTCCCATATTGTCACCACCTTGTGAGAAATTGAGAAGTTTCAGGCATACATTTACAGAGAATCTTTATCTGTCTCATTAGTGTGGAGCTCGGCAAGCAGCTGGCTAAGAAGATCGAACCCGAGCTGCAGGATGATGCAGAGGTTAATTCCCACGACTCCTCCACCAACGGACTCATCAGTTTCTTCAAGAAGAACCGCTCTTAAATGTTTCCTAACTTCTCCCCTTTCACCCTACCTCTGCTGCCCCCCTCATCCAATGAGATTAGTGAGTTATATATTAACGCTTGGCATAGATCAGGACGGTAAGCCTAGACAAGGAGGATGAGCACTTTATGTCTGTCATCATCTATAAGCCATGAGATTCTTGTGTGTTGTGTAAGATTTGACTGTATTCATGTATCTGTGGACCAGTACGGGACGAGACTCTATCTGTATGCACTGCACATTCTATATGGGTTTCATTTTCTCCTTTGGACCAAGGAACCACAATAAATGTATTATTTGTCACCTTGCCTGGCTGCATATTCTTTTTGTTCTACTAACATGTTTGACAAAATATTCAAGGCATTTCAACGAAAACCTTTATTTTGTGAAAAACACACTCATCAAAATTAGAGAACGGTATCTGCTGTAGCACGAAAGAAGATTACAACTAAAATTTTGGAGGGTTACCGCTAAATTAGTAGGAAGTGTAGAATCTCTTGCTTTGAATGACTTCAGCACATCTGTGGCTGCAGGACATCACTAGTTTCTCAGACTGTGCTGGTGTGATCTTGGTCCATTTTTGGTCACTTTCTTTCATAGTTGGGTGACTGTAGTGAGTTTCGTGGTCATAACTTTGTCACCAAGAATATTCCAGAGATTTTCAATCAAATTTAGATCAGGACTCTGGCCATTTCATTAATTCTGTGTTCTTATCTTCGAGGAATTTCTTTAGCTGTTTTCCAGTCAGACAGGGGCATTGTCTTGGATGAAAAGTACAGGCTGATTGGGAGATCCTTGCAGAGAAGGGACTGCATATTGTTGGAGTTTCTGATAAACATTTGCATTCACCCTATCTAGCTTTATAAGAGGCCCAAGTCTGCTACTGAAATCATCCCCCAAAACAAGACACATCCTTCTCCACCTTTCACTGACTTCTTTACACACTTGAGCTTCAGCCTTTCCCAAGTTTGATACTGAACAAAATGTTTCCCATTAGAACCAAATAAATCAAATTCGCTCTCATCACTAAATGGAACTTTGGACCAGTTCTCCTCTGTCCATACAACATGCTCCTCAGCGAAGGTGAGCTTGGCCTTATGATTCTTTCTTTCGTCCACATGGAAGTGCGTTTAGCTATATATGTAAACAATTTGTATCGTATTGCCGTTTCGTTTAGCCAGAAACCGTTATTTTTTGAAATGCTGAGACAGATCCTTACCCTATTCAGCACTAAAGTAGCAATTCCAGCTGCAGTGTTGAACCGTTTCCCCACTGAGCGTCTCCACGTTATCCTGTGTTCTTGTGCATTTGTCTTACATGTTCGACCAAGGTTTTTGGGGGAATTGTATGAATTAGTGTCATTGTAAAGCTGCAATATTAAAGAAATCACAGATTTGGAATGACTTTTTTTGCTATGGTTGAAAAGGTCATCCCTTTAACTTTCAACTAGACAATGTCCTGTCACAGGGTTTCAGTCATCATAGAGCGACCCGCCATCTTACAATCTAAGAGAAAATTGGAGGAATGCTGCCAGTTAAATAGGGTTCGTCATATAATTAAAAAAATGAGCACCAGGTGCCAGATTAACACCAACAGCTTGGAAGTATTTGTAAGTGTTCTCAAATTTGAGTTCTTTTTCAAATATCTCATTTAGGTTTTTTATACTATGCTTCAGAATACAGATAATTTATGAAATATGCTTAAAAATCTGCCCTTCTACTCTTGTTAGGTTAACTTCAAGTAGAACTAAGCAGTGATCTTGAAATTTAGGAAATTTATTCTCTAATCTTGAACTTCGCTGTATATCAAACCTGTTACTTAGACTCAGTATTTTGAGTTGAAGAAAGAAATTTCTCCCTGGGTACAGCTACTTTATACCAAATGAATATATACCATGTGTTGTCAAGCAGGACATTTTCCTTGTTCAACGACATTTTTGGTCCTGGAATGACTAAGATGTGTGATGTTGGTATTGTATTGACAATTTTATTTGAAGTTATTGATTAGGCTATCAATAAGCATTAAGTATTTCAGATATAGTTAGGACTATATTGGTTTGACAGGAATGTTCCAGACAAAAAATACTGAGCTAGAAACAGTCGGTTTGCTCACCTGGAAACTTTTTAAACGTGTGTGTTCTGTGCAAACTCATCTAGAATATCATTAAACCTGATGCTAAAGCTTGATGGTTATGGAAGTAGACACAAATGTTTCTTTAAATGCCGTCAGGCCAGAAGACCTTTGAGCCAAGTGCAATTTCACAATTCATCAGATTAATGCATCCAATTATGTTGTTAAAAGCACATTAAATTTGATCATCCATATCCTTTTATTTTATAGTTTCCGTTTGTGTCCTTGTAACTCTTTGTTTCTTAAAATGAAACATAGACTAGAGTTTTATAAAATAAAATGATATAGTTCACCTTCTTTACACATGCCTATATATACAACATATGATATGCACTGGTTGAGGGCGGGATTCATTTCTGTGTGCAGTATGAAGCATAAAACCTGAAAGATTTACAAGATACACACACTCATCAAACCAGCTGAGCACAATAGACAGGTTGTAATCACACAGGCGCCTTTCTAGATCTCCTGATAGCATTGGCTGCTTCATTCCTGTGTCATGTAGAAATGGAGGAGATTGTAGAAGACTGTCTGGGTTTCCTGTATAATCTGCTCGTGGTAATATGTGTTGGGCTGATGCTACTGCGGGTTGCTGAGGGCCGTCCGGTGAAGTGGTTGGTACTGCTCGTGGTTTCTGGAGTGACATTGAGCTGTTTGGTCAATTCAAGTGCTCTTAAAGTGGGGCTTGTGATTGTGCTGTGTAGTGTCATTCACTATGTAAGGAAAGAAGAGGTAATGTTGTCAACCCAAAACAAGGCGGTACTGATCACAGGTAAGACACTATCCTGTTTGCTCTTGCCAGATTGTGCATAATTGTCTAAATTCTTACTTTGTGCATTTGTATATATTAGAATCTCAGCATATATTAATTGGCTTTCAATAACTTTATTCACAGCATAGTGTAGTAGGTTGAATCTCATGAATAAATCAGCAGTTAGAAATAAGAAATTACAACTTGTAATAAGAAATGAAGCCTCTTTTTAGGACCTTTTTTTAATGACAGACAAGAGCATGTGATTTATTTTTTTCTTTTAAGATTTAGTTTTGGCCTGTATTATGATAGGACAGATCATAGCTGACAGAAAGGGAAGTGGGAGAGAGAAAAAGTGGCGGGATTAGGAAAGGTCCTGCAGCAGGGATTCGAACTCGGGACACCCTTAGCACAACGGCACTGTATGTTGGCGCGCTGCCCACAAGGCTTTCGGCACTGGCAGAAAGTGTGATTTTTGCAATATATTAATTAGAATTTGGGGGTAAATGTTTTTAATATATGTGAAAGTAATGTCACTGTGCATTTAGTATTAATAGTCCTAAAATAGTTTTTATGCAATGAAATGAAATATGCGGAATGAGGAAAGATGTTTCACCCAGTAAATCAATATTTCTCTGCCAACCTAGTGAATTTTGCACTTTGAACTTCTTTCAGTAAGGTTAACAGCACTTCTTCCTGTAAGACCGTAAATCCCTGCTGCATTCTTGTGATGTCACTTCTGGCTTCTGTCCAGATTAAGATGATATAGATGCTTTCAATAACTCCAGGCTGCAACTTCAGGTTGAAATCAATAATGCACTGTAATTGTGGAATATGTAGCAGTGTGTAAGGAACTGAGCTTGTGTTTGTCACACAGGTTGTGATTCAGGTTTTGGTCATGATCTGGCCAGGTTTTTAGACAGCGCAGGGATGAGGGTGTTTGCAGGGGTTCTGGATGAACACAGTCCTGGAGCTCTGGAGCTGAAGAAAGCTGCATCTCCAAACCTCACCGTCCTACAGTTAGACATCACCAACAGCAGCCAGATCACACAGGCACATCAGTACATCCAGAGCCAAACAGGCAAAACAGGTGAGGAAAACTCATTGACTTACACTAAAGGAGACATCAGGCATTCGCTCATAAATAAGTGCTACAGTTCAAAGTTTAGTAGTATGCATACAGACCAGTCCACTGATGTTATTTTGTATGACTTGTCTCTGGACAGGACTCTGGGCAGTAGTGAACAATGCCGGAGTGCTGGGATACGTGTGTGATGGAGAAATTCTGCCAATTAAAATGTATAAAAAATGCTTAGATGTGAATTTCATTGGTAGTGTGGAGATTACACAAGTCTTTCTGCCTCTGATACGACAATCCAAAGGACGACTCGTCAGTATATCGAGTCTGGCAGGTAAACAGTTCTGCAGAATTCAAGTTACTCAACAAAGCATTATGATAAAACACAGCCTAAACTGATTAAAGGAGTATTAAATCCCAATAAACACTAACAGCTTTGAAATCTTTCTTTCAGGAGAAGTTCAACTTCCTGGATTCGCAGGATATGGAGCATCTAAAGCAGCGCTGATCTCGTTCATGGGAGCGATTAGAAAGGAACTCTCACGCTGGGGAGTCAAAGTCATCATCATTCAACCTGGAGGTTTCAAAACAAGTGAGAATAAAAACCCTTTTTAACACCAAGAAGGATAACTACAGTTGCATGCGAATGTTTGAGAACCCCTTGCAGAATCTGTGAAAATGTGAATAATTTTAACAAAATAAGAGAGATAAAAAATGCATGTTATTTTTTATTTAGTACTGTCCTGAGTAGGATATTTTACATAAAAGATGTTTACATGTAGTCCACAAGACCAACAATTAGCTGTAATTATTCAAATAACCCTCTTCAAAAGTTTGGGAACCCATGGTTCTTTATACTGTGTGTTGTTACCTGAACGATCTATGACTGTTTTTTTGTTTTGTTTTGTTTTGTTTTGTGATAGTTGTTCATGAATCCCTTGTTTGTTCTGAACAGTTAAACTGAGTACTGTTCTTCAGAAAAGTCCTCCAGGTCCTGCATATTCTTCAGTTTTCCAACATCTTTTGGATATCTGAACCCTTTCCAGCAATGACTGTATGATTTTGAGATCCATCTTTTCACAGGGCAACTAAGGGACTCAAACACAACTATTAAAAAAGGTTCAAATATTCACTGATGCTCCAGAAGAAAACACAACATATTAAATGAGAAATTCATTTCCAGAACAAAAATTTACAAATAATTTACTCACCCCCTTGTCATCCAAGATGTTTGTGTCTTTCTTTCTTCAGTCGATAAGAAATTATATTTCTTGAGGAAAAAAATTCAGGAATGATCTCCATATAGTGGACTTCGATGGTGCCCCCAAGTTTGAACTTCTATAATGTAGTTTAAATGCAGCTTTAAATGGCTCTAAGGGTATGACAGGGTATGTCAAAAAACTCCCATCTCGTTTTCTTCCCCAACTTCAAAATCATCCTACATTACTGCAGAAGTACCGACCCAGTGTTTACAAAAAAAAAATGGTAAAACAGCGATGTAGGATGATTTTGACGTTGAAGAAAACGAGACAAGAGTTTTTCGACATACCCTAATTGTATTGACCCGGATTACACAGACTACACATGCGCATCGCAGAGATGAGATAAGACAAGCGTTTGATGTTAAAAAGTATATAAGTTGTCAATTTGTTTCTAAAATGACTGATCGTTTCGCTAGATAAGACCCTTCTTTCTAGGCTGGGACTTTTGAGCAAGATAAAGATGTCCACATTTTTTCTTATTTTGTTAAAATACATATATTTTTTCCATTTTGTACTGCCCTTCAGAAGCAACAGAAGATACTTGCATGTTTCTCGGAAGACAAATTAACTACAATTTACCTTGATCTTCTTAATGCATTGTGTTTCCTTCTAGAGCATCAGTGAGTGTTTGAACCTTCCGTAATAGTTGTGTTTGAGTCTCTCAGTTGTCCTCACTGTGAAAAGATGGATCTCAAAATCATACAGTCACTGCTGGAAAGGGTTGAATTATGCAAAAGATGTTGGAAAACTGAAGAATATGCAGGACCTGGAGGATTTTTCTGAAGAACAGTGCTCAGTTTAACTGTTCAGAACAAACTCATTAACAACTCTAACAAAACAAAACAAAAAACAGCTGTAGATCATCCAGGTAACCACACACAGTGTTAAGAACCAAGGGTTCCCAAACTTTTGACCCTTTTTTTTTTTTTTTTTTTTTTTTTTTTTTTTTTGTTCTTGTGGAATATGTAAACACATTTTATGTAAAATATCTTACTCAGGACAGTACTAAAATAAAAAATAACATGCATTTTGTATGATCCCTATTATTTTGTTAAAATTATTCACGTTTACTTTTGCATGCAACTGTATATTAGCGTCCACACCAACATACATTATTTTGTTTATTCTAAGCATGCTGCAGTTATTAAATACTCAAGTTCTCAAAATTAAAAAAAAAAAGTTAATGGTTTTATCATTCATCTGCTGTAAAAAAGTTACTTTTTTCCATTTATAGATTATTTATTGATTTATTTACTGATTTATTATTTTACTCATTTATTGTACCCATGTTGAGAGAATTTGGGAGTAAGACTTTACCTTAGTTCTATAATAAATGTAAATGTGCATTAATTCATCTCACTCAAAAAAAAAAAAAAATAATTAATTAAAATAAATAAATAAATAAATAAATAAAAATCAGTATTCTTCAAAATGAATAAGAACAGTGTAATGCAACTCAGAATATGATGCAAACCTGCAATAATTAAATATGTTAAATAATACAAATATCTCTTATGTATTTAATCAAATTTTATTAACCAGTGTCTTTGCTGCTGAACTTGGATGATCCAATTCAACCATGCTAATAAGCAAAAATTACTCAAAATAAACTAACCTTTTTTCCCAGTGAATTTCCTTCAGCCTGAGGCTTTTAGATTGAAAGGGCGTTTACATTTGCCAAAAAATAGAACGTTTTATATTAAAAACAAACCAGATTTAAAAAGTTATGCAAAAGTAACTTAATGCATTACTTTCCATAAAAAGTAATGTGATTAGTTACTTTTTTAGGGAGTAACACAATATTGTAATGCATTACTTTTAAAAGTAACTTTCTCCAACACTGCTTTGTACAGCAAAAGTCAAATAAATAAGCCTCAGGCTGAAGGAAATGTAAACTCACATCTGTACAAAAGAAGGCGCAGCTCAAACAAACCAAAAACAAATATGTTTATATAAAGTCATTTTTGCTTAGTAAGTCCAGTTGGATCATCGAAGGTCTGCAGCAGAGGTGCTGGTTATAAAACTGGCTTTAATACATGAAAGATATTGGTGTTATTATATTTAATTATTGTAGGTTGGTGTAATATTCTGAGTTTCCATTGCTATTTCTGCTGTCAGTCAATAAATGGGAAAACGAAGTAACTGCCATTATGTATCTGAAAAAAAAACAAAAACAAAAAAAAAAAACAGATATTTTGTTGTAAATTAAAAAGTAATGCATTACATCACTAGTTACTTGAAAAAAACGTAATCCATTACCCTCAACACTGGGGTTACTTTTACCACACACAATTAAAACACGTTTTTCTAATAGAAAACCATGAGTACGGTCTTAATCACTGGACAATTAAGATGACAAAAAACACACCTACTGCACTTTTAAAGGAACAGTATACCCATAAAGTATTTATGTTCAATGCTACTTTTTTTTTTTTTCTGTGGAACGAATAATTCTAAAGAATATTGAAGAAGTCCACTTCCAGAACAACAATTTACAGATGATGTACTCACCCCACTGTCATCCAAGATGTTCATGTCTTTCTTTCTTCAGTCGTAAAGAAATTATTTTGAGGAAAACATTTTGGCATTTTTCTCCATATGGACTGATATGGTGCCCTGAGTTTGAACTTCCAAAATGCAGTTTAAGTGCGCCTTCAAACGATCCCAGCTTTCATAAAAATAATACAATTTATATACTTTTTAATGTCAAACGCTCATCTTGTCTTACTCTCCCTGAACTCTGTGTATTCTAGTTCATGACAGTTAGGGTATGTCGAAAAACTCCCATCTCATGTTCTCCCTCAACTTCAAAATGGTCCTATATCGCTGTTTTACCTTTTTTGTTAAGGGTGTTTGATCTTCTTTGCATGTTCACTTTGCAAAGACTGTGTCGGTACTTCTGCAGCGATGTAGGATGATTTTGAAATGATTTTTGAAGTTGAGGGAGAAAATACAATCAGAGTTTTTCAACACACCCTAACTGTCTTGAGCCAGAATACACAGAGTTCAGGGAGAGAAAGACAAGACGAGCATTTGAGATTAAGAAGTATTTAAATTGTATTTTTATAATGAAAATAACCGATCGTTTCGCTAGATAAGACCTTCTTCCTCGGCTGGCATCGTTCACAACCACATTTGGGATCGTTTGAAGCCGCATTTAAACTGCATTTCGGAAGTTCAAAATTGGCGCACCATATCAGTCCATTATATGGAGAAAATGCAGAAATGTTTTGCTTTCCTCAAAAAACATTTTCTTTACAACTGAAGAAAGAAAGACGTGAACATCTTGAATGACAAGGGGGTGAGAACATTATCTGTAAATTGTTGTTCTGGAAGTGGACTTCTCCTTTAACAACATATTTCTATTTTTGAAGTAATAAATATGATCCAAATAGTGTGCACTTTTATTAACTGTCATTTTGTCAATAAAAATCCATTCTGCAGATATTCTGGGCAGCAGAGAGCAGTGGAATAGCGCTCAGGAGGACGTCCTCAGCGGTTTGTCTCAGGAAGTGATGGCATCTTATGGAGAAGAATACATCCACTCAATGCAGCAGCGGCTGGTTGACATGTACTCAGTATCAAGCTCAGACACAGGGCCGTTTTTGAAGGCTTTAAAGCATGCAATACTGTCCCCGAAACCAAAACCCTATTATTACCCAGGGGCCTCAGCGTGGGCTCTTCCACTACTCTACAGACACTGTCCCACCTCACTGTCAGACAGAATCTTCACACAAATCTTTATGAACAGTAATGCCCAACCAGCAGAACTAATGAATTCTTGATCTGTGCCTCCATTTGATGATCCTAGTGGTGCAGGAATTGCATGCTTCACATGTACATACCTCATCTGACTTACTGTGAACAATTTAGGTGAGCAAATACCATACCATCAGTGGTCATTTTACACTCCAGCATGAAAAATACACTCACATTTAACACGGTTCTGATTTTTCTACGCAGATTTCGCAACAGAAAGCTGCTAGGTTTGAAAGAGACCGCACTGCTGTATTACTGATGAGACCTTTTTTGCCTGCAAAATATCACAGGAATTTCTCTAATAAGGCTGCATGTAAATTGTTACAAAGCCATCACTGAAATTTGTTAAAGCATTGATCATCACATCCAGGTCAAGTTTTTCCTTTTTTAGGATGGTACATTTAATTGTGGAAAAAGTACACATGAAGTCTTAGGATGTTCAAACAAATCCATACACTTGTACCTTTTCCATAAAACGTTGGTCTTTTAACAATCCATGTTATTGTTATTAAACACTAAATAAAAGTCTAAAATAAAATAATAAAAATAAATGTCCATTGCAAGAAAAACAAACGTCTATATATAGCACAGATGTGCAATTAAAATTTGTCAGTCTCGAGGTTTCAGAAAGGCCTTTTTGGGTTGACTTTCAACAACGTTGCAGTTGACGTCCTCTTCACTCTTAGCAACTGCGGAGCGATCTCGTTTCTTGGCAAACTTGTTTCTCATGCTCTCAACCAAACTTTCATATCTGTAGGAAAAAAGCAAATAATCAATATCATTTTCTCCCGTACCATGACATCACTTTGAGATCATTTCCTCTCTCACCTTCTGGCCATCTCTTCATCTGTAATATCGGTTTCCATTTTGCTAATGTCCTCCTCATCTTCATCCTCTTCCTCTTTGTTTGTGTTCATCAGTAACATTAATTTCTGCAAGAGATTCATTTTGGTGAGAAATAAAAATCAATCAAATTCAATGCTTAAGGTTACAGAAATCATGACTAATTTAATAAGACAATTTTGACATTATCACATAAAATAAGCACATACTTCAGATTCCACGTCACAAATCAAACATACACAAATCTTTGATACTGATGAGTTCAAAAGGAAGCAAACCTGTGGTCTGATATTTCATAAAAGTTTATGAAAGCTGTACCTCAACTTCAGGATTGAAGCCTCTGAATGACATTCTGCCATAAACCAAATCCTCACAGGGAACGTAACTTCTTTCCTCAATGATATGGTTTCTAGTAAAATAAAAAGGTCCTAGTTATTTTTTAATAAATAATGCACAGACAAGATGGCATTAAAACATCAAATATGCATTTTTGTGTTAATGTCATAGCATTACAACAAATAAAAGCATCTTCTACAAACATTATTTTAGAATAGGTTTTTCTTCAAGCTGGGGTTGAGCTTGGGATCAGAAAGATTTTTGTCTCATGCTCAAAGTTCCACTTGTTTGATCAAAAATACAGGAGGAAGAAAAAAAACAAAAAAAACAAACAGTAATATTGTGAAATATTATTGCAATTTAAACTAATGGTTAACTATTTAATATACTTAATTATACTTAATACTTAATTATACTTAGTATAATTTACTATACTAAAACATAATTTATTCCTGTGATGCAAAGCTGAATTTTCAGCATCATTATTACTCCAGTCTTAAGTGTCACATGATCCTTCAGAAATCATTCTAATATACTGATTCATTATCAATGTTGGGAACAGTTTTTGCTGCTTAATATTTTTTGAACCTGTGATACTTTTTTTTTTTTTTTTCAGGATTCTTTGATGAATGGTAAAAATAAAACAGCATTTATTTAAATAAATTAAATTAAATTAAAAATATAATAATAATAATAATAATAATAATAATAATAATAATAATAATATATATATATATATATATATATATATATATATATATATTTTTGTGTTAAATTAATAAACAGTGATAAAGACTTATATTGTTAAAATAGTAAATATATATAGTGATTAAACGCTGTTTTTTTTTTTCTTTTTATTCAAACAATTCTGGAAAAAAAAAAAAAAAAAAAAAAATCCCCAAAAAAATATTAAGCGCCACACGTTTCCAACATTGATAATAAATCAGCATATTGTTAATAAACCCAAATAATTTCTGATTGGTGATCATGTGATGATAATGAAGACTGGAGTAATGGATGATGAAAATTCAGGTTTGCATCACATTAATAAATTATATTTTACAGTATATTAAAATACAAAACTGTTATTTTAAATTGTAATAATATTTCACAAGATTTTTCCTGTATTTTTGATCAGAAAAATGCAGCCTTGACGAGCATAAAAAACACCTTTAAAAAAAAAAAAAAATAATAATAAAATAAAATAAATTAAATTAAAATCTTACTGATCCCAAATTTTAAACATGAAACCAGTTCTCCCCAATTTCACAAATTTCCTAGCAGAGCAATCACGGGCACTTCATCATGTTTACTATCAATATATTCCACTAACATTCACAATGAAATACCATGACTTCTTCCATCAACTATAACTTTCTAACAACTTTTAACAACTTTCTAAGTCACAAAAAAACAACTTACTATTTTATAATTTCAATATTTATTCTCATGTCATAATTTTGACTTTGTCAATTTCTACTTGCATCATAATTACATTTGTTTATCACAGTGTCAACCTTATTTTCATAGAAATAACCAATGTCACAATAACAACCATTTTTATAACCATAATTTACCAAATAAATTTTTTTTTTTTGTCTCTTTTGTGGCAGAAATAGGCTTACATAGATATTTGTTAAGCCATACGCAAATGCCATTTAGACATCATGTGTCCATATGTAAGGTTACTTTTCTAAGGACTATCAGTGATGTGTCAGTCAGGTCTCACTCTTTGGCCTTGAGTTCAGGCAGATCCAGGAACCAGTGCTCATCACTGATGATCCTCTTCTCCTCCTCATCCAGCTGCTTCTTCACATCTGCATCCAACCCTCTCTGCATGAACTAGCGTGCAGATACACAGACACACAACTGTCATCAAACACACACTCACTGTTCACTGCAGCACATGATCGACTGATCCATAACACACTGCATTCAACAACAACACGACACTCAAAACAAAACAACAGAGCGCAACTCAAACATCAACACACTTTAATGAAAAGTTCACCACTGAATGATTCCCTGTTCGGAATGTTGATGTCTAATTCTGATGTCTGCAAGAGTCACAGTTTCTTACCTTCATCCGCAGGAGATTTTTGGACAGTTTCGCTGCACCATCCTTAGCCATTTTAGACGACAGACAAACTACGCGTTTTAATGTGAATGAACTGATATAAAAAGCTTTTCTTTCAGTTATATGTTCCACATGGGCAGCATGACTACAGCTAGCACAAGAAGCTAAAATAAATACTTGTCCACATGAAGTCTGCGCACGCGCTGTCGCAACATGTGCAAGGCTCGATTAGTCGCACAACACAGATCGACCAAATAATTTCACAGGCAGTTTCATCATTTTTATTACAAATGTAGTAGTAGAATACTGTATTTAATACAATAAATGTGTCATTTAATTTAACATTGTTATTATTTAACATTATTATTTAACATTTACTACCAAGTTTGTTTGTTTTTCATGTATTGATTACTCATGTCTGATGAGCTACATTAACTCTCTATTGTCCAGTGATGCCATATGGCAACACGATTGTATTCGTTTATACAAAACATATTCCTGTATATTTCACAACAGTAAGGATTTATTGCTGTGGTTTTGGTGAGTTTTTGTGTACAAATCGCCTCCGTTGTAAAGTCTGACATATCGCAGCTTGAAAACAGTGCAAGTGTGTGGTATTTTTTTTTATTGGGGATTTTCATATTTATTTAACTAACAAAAGTACTATGGTGTTATCAAGCATTTGGTACCATCAATTACTGCAATTTCATTCCCTTGAAAAAGTAAAGTAAGGGATTACTCTTATTTTATTTATTTATTTATTTGCAGTTTAATTACAGCTACTTATGATGAAATTGCATTAAACACTGTATAGATTATAGAACTATTCTGTACTAAATAATATTGGATTTAACATCAAAAATTTAACATCTAAGGTATAAATAAATGTTTTTAATGTAAGCTTCGCACAAGAATAATTTATGTAATTATATATAAAAAGCAGTTTCATCTTTGTACTGTTCAACTGGTTGAGGTTGTTATGGGATTTAGAAAATAATTAGTAATAAGCATTGCATTTTCAGAGAGAGTAATTAGTACAGTAATCTGATTACACTGTAGAATATGTAATTAGTAAAGTGATTCATTACATTTTTAGAGTAACTTACCCAAAACTGAATGTAAATACCTTGGTACATTAATGTGGTTATTATATTGCATATATCCAAGCCCCATATATATTCTGTTTTAAAGGAGCCCTCAATTACAAAGTGACAGCAGCCCTGGAGGAGACGAGGAAAATGGGGCCAGCGGGCCTCTGTGTACCTGATGAGGTGCGCTTGGACAGAACGGACCACTGGCCTGTCATGGAGAGGAAAGGGAGGTGCAAGTATCCCGGCTGTAAAGGGATCGTCCGAATCAAGTGCAGCAAGTGTGACGCACACCTGTGCATCACATCAGAAAGAAACTGCTTCCTGGAGTTTCATAAGATGACGTGAGTGGGACGGACACACATGCATAATGTTTGTTGTTCTGGGACAGTGTGAAGTACTTCATATAAGTGATTAAATTGTACTTCTAATTTTGTGACTAAATGAAGAAAAAAAAAAAAAAAAGTTTGCACACCTGTATTTTTGTTGAAATTTAGTTTGAACTCGTTTCACAGTTGTTTGACAATTACGTATGTACAATAATAGACAAGGCAGTTATTGTGCCTAAGCATAGTATGCCACGATTTACATTTAGACATTTAGCAGACGCTTTAATCCAAAGTGACTTACAAAAGAGGACAATAGAAGCAATCAAATTTTTACATTATATAATAAATAAAAAGAAAACAAAAAAAGCAAGCTAGTGTTAGAGGCCTTACAAAAAGAACAGAGAGCTAGTGTTCATTTTTTATTTTTTTATTTTAAGAAAACAAGCAAGTAAATAAATAGATTATAAGTCTAAAAGGGCAAGTTTTTTTGTTGTTGTTTTTTTTTTTTTTTTGTTTTTTTTTAAGAATAGAATTAGAATAGAGAGTGCTAGAGTTAGAGGATCAAATAATGATGGAATAGATGATTTAATGAAAGACTGTTTTGGATATGCAAAACAAAGAAACCTGTTCAAAATAAATAACATATTGGCACAAAAACATGTTCATCTATTGATATGGAAAGTCAAATCATTATTTGGGAGCTCGTCCAGGATTTGAACCCCAGGATTTCTTGTTCCCAAAGCAAGATTTATATCCCTAATAATTCACTCAGTGTGAGTTTGTAGGATGCTGTGTTTTTAAAAAGTACAAATTGTACAAACAAATAAATTTATTTAGAAGAGTGCTTTAAACAGTGCTATTTTATTTATGTAATATAATAATATTTAATATAATTTTTTTTTTTAAGTATATTTTTAGTTTTCATTTTAAGTTTAGTCTTAAGTTTAAGTTTGAGTAATTTTGTGTGCTTCCGTCATTTTCATTAGTTTTTAATATTATATATAAGCTTTAATTTATCTTCATTTCAATTTATTTTTAGTAATTGTACTTCAAATTTGTCTTATTTTCAGTTTGTTTCTATTTTTCATTTTATAAGTTTAAGTGTTTCATATAATATTTATATTTTCTTTTACTTCAGCTTTGAAAATATTTAAAAATTAAAATGTTTCAGTGAACAAAAACTAATTTGAATGGTTTTAGCTAACAATAACACTCACTGGCTTGAAAGTGCTCACAATTGGACAAAAAGCAATCCAGAATAACTTGCAAGATATGAACAGAAATATCAGATGAAAGAAGTATGGCTCATGAAAACATAAATACAGTTGAACAAGTCAACACACTCGCTCAAGTCAAAGAAGGCTATCCTCATGTCTATATATATGTGGATGTTGCTATGTGGTTGTTCTGGGTGGTTAGGTGGCTTTTTTCTGGTCCTAGAGGCAAAAAGGGCCCACACCAAGTCTCTATGAAATTCTGAACTCTACAATGTAAATCTGTGTGAATTTTCATTTGTTTGTATTTTCTGTTGGGTTATAATCTTAGATCAGGGGTGCCCAAACTCAGTCCTGGAGAGCCGGTGTCCTGCAGAGTTTAGCTCCAACCCCAATTAGACACAACTGAACCAGCTAATAAAGCTCTTACTAGGCATACTAGAAACTTCCCGGCAGGTGTGTTGAGGCAAGTTGAAGCTAAACTCTGCAGGCCACCAGTCCTCCAGGACAGAGTTTGGGCACCCCTGATTAAAACACCTCTCTGGAATTTGGATTAAGGCTTCAATCAAATAGACACAGCTAAATAGCAGTTGTTACTGATTATACAAACTCTTGCACCACCAGTTCTTTAAGGGACATCTCTGACACCTGCCCGTTTGGAGAGTCTTGCACTCTGGTCAGCTCATCCTGTAACTGGGCCACAGGCAGCCCAAGACTGTATCCCAAATCAACAAGAGCCTCCAGCAGGGGCCCTCGATACTGCCAGAGCTCGTAGCGTCTCACTGTGGGCAGAGCTCTTCTGCCAGTTTGAAATGCTGCGTCAAAGTCGTCTAGATCTCTTTGGCACACCAGTATGGCACACAGGGTTGGTACCACCAAAGTAGGGTTGTGAGAAGAAAGTTTTTCCTGAAGTACCAACACCTTCTGGAAGCCCTCAAGGGCCCGGGAAAAGCGCCCCCCGCGTAGGAGGTCATATGCAGTTTTTAATTCCTTATGAGTGAAGAATGCTTGGAATGCCTGTGATTTTCGGACACACCGAAGGGAGTAGAGCTGAGTAAGATAATCTCTGAGGGCTACGCGCCGCTCTGCGATGTTCTCCTCTGAGAAGTTGCCCGTCATTTTCTTCCTGGGCATCACAATGTCCTCCATTTCCTCAGTGAAGTCCTGCAGGAGCTCCTGATGAAGGTGCAGGAAGTCAGAGTAGCGTCGCTCGATAGCTACACGCTCAAAGTCGTAACTACCTGAGCGGATCACCACAATCTGGTACACCTGAAGAACAAGAATAAGCTGTGAACTTAGGCCTAATGTGAAGGAGACAAAAAGCATTGCAGGTTCTGTCATGTCTGGGGTAAAGACATGTACAGCTAACAGTTTTTGATTCCCAGAACATTGCCAGAATGGACATCCTAAAACAGGGGTGCCCAGTCAAGCTTCAACCTTGATTAAACACACCTGAACCAGCTAATTAAGATCTTCAGAAGCACTTGTTAATCACAGACAGGCTTGTTGGATCATGGTTGAAATTGAACTCTGCAGGTAGGTAGATGTCAAGGAACAGGAGTGCAATGTTGCACCCAAACCAATGTTGTGATACCTGAAATCAGACTTGAGTCTGAGTCCAGAACCAGGATTTTCATGGTATAGGTCACATGGATTCATGTGGTACTAAAGCAAAACCAAAGCTTGTTCAGGTGTGTTTGATTAGGGTGGGAGCTAAACTCTGCAGGACAGTGGCTTCCAGGACCAAAGTTGACCAACTCTGGTTTAGACCCGCTTCTGGTCTCAGTGGCCCCTTTTCCACCAGCAGGAACCGGGTGCTAGTTCAGAGCTAGTGCTATTGCTGGTTCTGAGGTGGTTTGACTGGCAAACTTTCTAAGAACCGGTTTGCTTTTCCATTGGTTAGAGAGCCACCACAGAGCCAGGTCTTATGTCATGGAATACGTCTCATCTTTCCCAGCAACATTAACGTGGCAGTGCCAAACACGAACACACCAGGCTTGCTCGAGATGCATCGGTGCCATGCAGACTGACAGGCGCATGACCCCAAAGCACAGAGAGAACGATTGGAGAGCAGACCACTCTTTAAGCTTTTGAATTGCTCTTGCGGTATTTCGACACCACACGCCGACCGGTCCGTGCAACAACAACACATCGCGAACAAGCCTAATATCAACGGCTTTGGGAACCTACATCGGCATCCACACATGGAAAATCTTATGTGTTCATGTTTGGCTGTTATTTCAAAAAAGCCTGGTCAAAAGTTTCTATTCATCTTTTGTTGGTCACAGTAACCCTGCCCCCAGCTTCTGACACAAGCGGTTCTTATTTCGAGAACAGCAATGCTTTGGTGCTACTTACGTACCGCTTTTCCTGGTTCTGAGCTGGTGCTTTGGGTGTCGAAAGACAAATAACTGATTTGAAACTAGGCACTGGCTAGCACTCGAACTGCCTTGGTGGAAAAGGGGTAAGTCTTGACTCTGACTTAACCTACTTGGCCTGGACTTTGTATAAAACGCCTAGATTAGTCTTGCTAGTTTCTTATCTAATTTCTTTTCTTTAAGCCTGATCACAACATATAAAATGTAGATTTGTCTATTTCAGGGTGCCCAATCCCGCTCCTGGAGGGCCAACGTTCAGCTCCAATCCCAATTAAACACCTTAACTAGCTGATCAAGGTCTTACTAGAGATACTAGAAACTTCCAGGCAGATGTGTTGAGGCAAGTTGGAGCCAGGACTGAGTTTGGACACCCCTGGTCTATTTTGAAACCGAAAAATAAAACTGATTACCCCTTGGCTAACTGCTAGTAGGTCAGACTAGTTCACAGTCTTAACATAAAGGCTGAGGTTAGGCAACTGGTCTCTGGTCTCAACTACAACACTACCCTAAGCCAGTAAAGTTTTCAGTAACAGAAACTGAGCCTCCCCTTTGGAGAACAGTCTGGGAATGTTAATTTAACACCTTATTCTTCAACAAGGAAGTAAGCCTATGGGTTCTGGTTCATTATCTGCTGTAGGGAAATAACGAGAAAAATAAACTGTAAAACTGTTCGCACTACAAACCAGTGCATTCATAAATAAATTTTGCAGAACAAAAATTGACAGATAATGTACTCACCCCTTGTCATCTATGGTGTTTGAACTCCCAAAATGCAGTTTAAATGTGGCTTTAAATGATCCCAAATGCAGTTGTAAATGATCCCAGCTGAGGAAGAAGGGTCTTATCTAGCGAAACTATCGGTTATTTTCATAAAAATAATACAATTTATATAGTTTTTATGTCAAGGGCTGCCTGAACTGTTTTTGTTCCGATTCATGACAGTTAGTGTATGTCGAAAAACTCCAACTGTATTTTCTCCCTCAACTTCAAAATCATCCTATATGGCTGTTTTACCTTCTTTGCTACGGGTGTTTGATCTTCTTTGCATTTTTACTTTGCATAGACTGGGTCGGTACTTCTGCAGCGATGTAGGATGATTTTGAAATGATTTTTGAAGTTGAGGGAGAAAATACGGTTGGAGTTTTTCGACATACACTAACTGTCTTGAGTCAGAATACACAGAGTTCAGGGAGAGAAAGACAAGACGAGTATTTGACATTAAAAAGTATTTAAATTGTATTTTTTTAATGAAAATAACCGATCGTTGCGCTTCCTCGTCTGGGTTCGTTTACAACCACATTTGTGATTGTTTGAAGCTGCATTTAAACTGCATTTTGGAAGTTCAAAATTGGGGCACAATAACAGTCCATTATATGGAGAGACATCCTGAAATGTGTCCCTCAAAAAAACATAATTTCTTTATGACTGAAAAAAGAAAGACATGAACATCTTGGATGACAAGGGGTGAGTACATTATCTGTACATTTTTGTTCTGGAAGTGGATTTCCTCCTTTAACCTCCTTCAAAATAATGCATTTAAAAGTAACTTTCCCCAACACTGCTTACCACATATTTGGAGATTTTTTGATCAATGATTCGTGTGGTGGGAATGTCAAACAGCAGTTTAACGCTTCTAAACTCCTGTTTAACGGCTCTCCAGTGCTGCTGCAGTTCTCCGGTGGTCAGACAGGAGGCGCTGAAACCCACATCAGCCTCTTCAGCTGTGACAATACATGAAATGAACACAACGGCCACACAATTCTTGTGCCACAAACACACAACCATCAGATCTTGCTCTCATAATGTCAATTGCAATTTAAGGACTGACTTACCATTATTGAATGATGTCTCCTGCTGTGGTGATGAGTGCTCAGGAGCTGAAGAAACTTCTTTAGCCTCCACCGTCTTGGTGCCATGTGGTTCTAGTTCTTCCTCCATAACAAAGCACTCTAATTTAGCCTTCTGCAAAATAGTTTTACCACAATTCGCCTAAAGTCAATATTTCAGATAATGTTTTGGCACAAGACAGTTGTACAAAAACACAAAAAAAGATTCATTTCTGACCTCAGTATATTTTTGAGATTTTTATGAATCATTGTCCTGAAAATGCACTAAACCATGGGTTCTACAAAATATTCCTCTGAAGATACACATTTAACCCAGTTTAATGGCATTTCTTGTATTTGCAAAGTTCATTCAATCAGAATCACATTTTACTTATCTAGCAGTGGCGGCTACTGGTCTGTCAAATAGGGGAAGCTCATTTTCGGCCTACATTATAAAATTGTCTATTTATTTATTCACAAGAATGTGCCTTATTGTCATAAGTAAGTCACAATGCAAACAATCGTAAAAAAAAAGCTTTAGTTTTATTATGCAAAATATGATGTATTTTTTCTTTTAGTCAGATGCTACTATATAGCATAAATATTTTGCAATTTAAATAAGGTTATTATGGAGATTTATTTATTTATTTATTTATTTATAAAGTATTTTAATAGAAATATAAGGTTTCATTATGTTATGTTAAAATTTTTCAAGATTACTATTTATATATATATATATATATATTTATATTTATATTAATTTATAGTCATCCTCCATGTTAATATTTAATGTAGTAATCTATATATATATATTGATTACTACATTAAATATTAACATGAATGAATGAATGAACGATCTAAAAAAATATTAAACTCTGTAAAAGTGAAACAAGGAATGTGGTGTATAATTGTGTGAAATGTATGATGAAAATCAAGCAATTTCGCCAAGCAAATATAAAGAAATAGGTTGCAGCAGTTTTTATTTCGACTGAACTTGAGAAATCCGCGATGGGACTGAGCGCGAATAGCTTCAGCGATTCCTTATAGTACAAAATCGCTGTCAGTCAAAAGGAGATGCAATCTTTCGACAGACCCTCCAATCATCACGCAGAAGCTCGGAGTCCAGGCCAGCCCACTCCTCATTTGCTCCTCATTCACCCCCAGAGACGCTGAGCGTCCGTGGGCGGGACATAATCGCAGCGTTTATCCAATGACCGTCTAGTTTCAAAGCACTGAAAAAAAACGTTCAAAGCAGCCGCATTGAAGTCAATGGACGCTGGGCTTCAACGGGGAAATGCACTGTGACGCTACGGCAATGTATGAGAAGAAAATCAAGTCAGCCGACCTGCTATATCTAACTGATTCTGAACGAACTCGTCTTTGAGATGAACGTTTTCTAACGCATTTTAGTCAATAAAATGTTAGTACAATAGTACATAATTTGACCATTAATTTTGTGACATTATAGGGGAAGCTGAGCTTCCCTTGCAGTCTTAAAGAAATCGCCACTGTTATCTAGTAAATTTTATCTATCTATCTATCTATCTATCTATCTATCTATCTATCTATCTATCTATCTATCTATATCTGTGTGTGTGTGTGTGTATATATATATATATACAGTAGTCAACATTTGAAGTGGATCAAAACCTTTCATTAAATTTGTTCTAAAACCAAAAAGAATACCTGTTCTTGTCTTAGGACGACTTTGATGAACCTTTTTTTGATCCACTTCAAATGTTGACTACTGTATATATATATATATATATATATAATTGTTTTTTTTTTTTTATTTATTTTTTTTATGGCCCCCACAATCACAGTCAGTCGTGGCTGTACATGGCCGTTAATATACCTGTAATTATTATACTCTTAATGTACATAACTAAACTTATGCATATTTCTGTGGATAGAGGGGTGGCTCAACTTACCCCACTGACTTATCTTAGCATCCTGTCAAGCTATTTTTGATGTACAAAATGAAAACAATGCTCATTATGGAACTGAGTGTTTCCTTTAAATGTTACTTCTCCTTCAGCGCTGACAGACAACACTGAGTAGAGGAAGATAACACATGCTGGAAGTTTTAATCTCAGTTATTTCCAATGAAAACACACAAAAAGTAATGAAAACTTAGCAGTTTCAAAAATTACACACCAGTCATATCCCATTCACTGAAAGCTAAAAGGACACACTTCCGCAGGAAGTACAGCTATAATTAAACATACAAGGGAAATGACTCACAAAGTGGCAAGAAGTATCTGATGTTGTTCAGGTAACAAAAGATATAACAAATTAAATTTGGACCTTGCACAAGTCATATGTTAATTAGAGCACAGTGGACTGAAAATATCAAGAAAATATTGACCCACCTGTGCAAATAGAAATCCAATAATCAGCTTAAACTAAATATGATGTTAGGAAAAAAATAGCTTTGTTGGACCTCTAGAAGCGAACATGTTTTCTGTTTCTGTTTTTCATGTAGACTGAACTGAACTTTGTTAATGAGGAAGTGAAACTTGAAAGAGGGAGTGTCGTTATTCCTCACATTACATATTCTGCCCATTATCATTGGTTTGCATGCAGTTCATCTACACTCCTACTCAAATTTCTGACCCCAGAACAAGCTGAGGTCTTTAAATTCTTTGTGACAGAAAACCTTTCAGAGATGCTGGTCCTTGATAGCAGATAGCAAGCTCTAATATGCAAATAAGGGGCCTAATGTGTGTCAATAAATATTCCCCACACCGCTACACCACCAACACCTACAGTATAAGCAGATGCTCAGTGTATATTTAATGGTAAGCGTTTGTATTATGTGTTTGTCCGGTAGATGGTGCTGTACAGTTAAATTACAGTCAAGTAAAATGGCAGAATGTTTTGACTTTGATGATCTATATTTTATTCATAGAATGCATATAATGAGATCATATTAGGAATTAGATTTTTGTTTATTTATGTGTTTATTTATTTTTCGTTAACTGAAATAATTATGAAATAAAATGCAATGTAAAATGAATTGAAGAATGAAAGTAGAAATGCTGCTTTGGCAGCTAAATAAAATAAAATAAGTTGAAGTACTATATTAATACTAAAATTAAAACAAAACAAATGTAAATTTAAACAAAATATAAAAAGCAAACTGACAAAACACATAAAAACACTAAAGCTTAAGTTAAAATAAAAACTTCTAAATATTAACAATTACTACAATACTATAAATAGTACTAAAATTAACAAAAGTATTCAAATAAAATGTATTTGTATCTGTATTACTTTGGGGTCAAAGTTTTATTTATTTTTAATTTTATTTATGTTTATTTATTTATTTATTTATTTTTTTTGAGATTTCCCCTATAGAGACCGCTATGCATTAAGTGGGTTTGACTCAGTTGACACAATTAAGTTTATTCTACTAATCTAGTAAACAAGTTTTGGTTATATCCATTTTGTGCAGTTTTTAAGTAGCAGGTTTAAAATGCCATGTGTTCAAAAATATTTTAATCAAATAAGTGTTCCCGTGAGTCCTGTGAATTCCACAAAAAACACCAAAAATGGAACATTATCCAGGAGTCTTGGTATCCCACTTTTGCAAATGACTGTTTTATGAGTGTGCACTTTTATACCATTTTTCTGTACGATGTAATTCCTATGAAAAAATTGTATGGAAAAAGTAAGTGGGTTTAGAGCAGATCATACAAATGTATATACATTTTCAACAAATCAAAATACTTTTGAATTGTTGTGAGACTGTTTCTCTTGCCACATTAATCACTGTATGCAGAGTGGTTACTGTAAAAAAACAAGCACATTTTACCTTATAAAACATAAATATACAACGCTATGCAACGCGCTACTAACACAGACAGTAAACCGATGCCCGGTTCTATTTCTGATGTACACCAAGTATTTGCGCTACTTCCGACAACAGGACAAACGGATTTGAAGTTCAGTGTAGACAGACTTGCACTGATTCAGAGCGACACAACAACAGTTTAGACTAGTATAGACACAATGTTATAACTATTGCTCTAGGTTTGTATAGAAGTGAAGCTACAGTAGTCAACATTTGAAGTGGATCAAACAAAATCATCAAAGTTATTCTAAGATAGGAATGGGTTAGGACAAGTTTGATGAAAGGTTTTGATCCACTTCAAATGTTGACTACTATACATCACAAAAATGTCTCCAAAAAATGAAGCTAGTACTAAAACACGCCCTAGTGGGATTTAAGCACAAATGACACCAAGTTGCATAGACTTCATTCACACCTGTAGATCGATTGCTTTGTTCCAAGACAAGGATTAAAATTATTACAATGTTGCTTTTTATTCTTGGTGCAGTTTGCTTTCACACAGCAAAGTTTCTAAACGGACCAAATGTGTTAATACAAGTCACACACGAGTAAACTGCAACATTATAATAATTTTAACCCCTGTTTCGGAGCAAAACAATCGATCTACAGCTGTGAAAGCACCCTTAGCCTCTATGTTAAGTCATAAGTCATAAGTATTAGTCTGACCAACTAGCAAATAGCATTTAAACAAACAAGCATTTAATAAAAGCATAATCCATCTTATTTTATGGATTCAGTTTAGACTAATCTACATTTTTCTGTAACTGAATAAAAAAAATGTGAGCAGTCTTAAAGAAAAAAAATAGCTGTCTAACTTTTTAAGACTAGTCTAAACCACATTCAGATATTTTTAAGTGTCCAAATACATTTTGGGAGTCACCGTACTGCATTTTTGGTTTGCTTGATGGATGTTTTCTTATAGCTATCAGATCAGTGGGGTATCTCGATGAGGGTAGGCGATACAGGGCAGATTGTGAGGCTGAATGAGCGTCTGAAAGGCTCATCACTGTATCGGACAAGGACAGCTCTGTGATCTCCGGCCCGTCTCATTCATACAGACATAAACACATAAACCCCACACTGCTCAGAGAACAATGACATCAAGCCAGTTATTTTAATACACCCCATTGTGTCTGACGTGCCAGGCTGAGCCTTGGTATCTATTTATTAGTTTTGATACATACATATTCTATTGTTCGCCACATAAGTCCTGTTTTGTTCGTCCGGGGTGGTCTGGGGTCAGTGCGATCTGTGCAGACCAGCTGCGAGATCTTAGACTGCCTCATTGTGGTGCTCAGAGGTTCACTGGAGATGTTAACAAGATGTGTCATCTGAAATGTACATTATTCATGCTCAAGAATTGAGACTTTTATTTATTTATTTGACAGGTCTACTAATTTTTGTTAATGATCATAACCCTGGTGTTATTAAAACATTATTAGACATGTAGCCTGTGTTCAGTGACACAAAAAAAGCCTCTTCAAGGTTAAATGACTGTGAGACAACAGCTAATTTATGATCTCCTGAGCTGATATACATGACTGTATGCCAATGTGTCGTGGTGATAAGATTTCCTTCACGGCATAATGAATTTTGATGCTTTGTTGCATTAACATGTGTTGTCTGCTCCTGGCATGGACATATGTGTCCCTGAAAACAAATGGCTGTATGTGTACATCGCTCCGACTTGCGCAGGTCACAGAAAATATCATAGCTGGACCGTTTTGGGTCACATGGTTCACTGATTAATATTTGGCTTCAAAAAATGACAAGAGGATGATGTATAGCTTTATCTACCCATCAAAACACTATGAAGAGATGAATAGCCTTGAGACCAAATTGTAACGGTAAAGGGAAATAAATTAACATATCTATATAACCAGCAGACACTGATGGGAAGTGTCTCAGCTGTAGATGTATGCTAAAGCATTTGTCATGCTGAGACTTTATGACTCTACAGCCTGATCATAAAGTACGTGTCATAACATTCCATGGCTGCTCAGCCATTTAAACATTCAACTAACACTAAAAATAGATTTTTACTCTCTCTCACTCTTATACATTTTAACAGCTTTCTTTTGGTACTGTACCTTTAAGATTTATATAGTTAAATGTGTTCTGCTGTGAGTGGCTAATCTCTTTATGCAGGTGTTGTGTCAAACATGATCCCTCCTAATTGTTCTCTTGTTCTTTCTCCATAAAGATATGTTTCTGGCTTGTTCCCAGCCCCATGTTTCCAACATCTCCTTGCTGGAATAGCAAATATGCACATTTTGAAATAGCTGAGCTACTTTTGCCACTGAAAAAAAGTGTCTAAGTTAGTAGCAAAACTATTTTTGTACACAGACTCATCTGAAAAATTTGCCACTACCTACATTTTTTAGGACAACTCCAAATTCAAATAGAGTTCACTGCTGTTTCCAGCTGAAATGAACACTAGAGGCAGTAAAACACCAACAAATGCAATTTGTTTTCAAACTAAGTATGATAACAGGGGCATTTTATTGACCTATTTTCATGCAGTTACTATGTCATGATACCATAATGCATGGTTTGTAAACTAATGAGCTTTTACGATTTCATTTATGTATGTATGACTTTTCTGATGTAGTAAACTTGCTCGGTAGCGCACCTGGTACAGTGTTGTACTTGAGATACAGGGTGCTGGGATAGGAGTCCTGTGAAACACAGGTCACGACACATCACAAAAGAGTTTAAAGCCTCATAGAACCAAGCTAAAGTGGTATGGTTTCTTTAGCAAATGCATTTTTATCTCATGTAAGACGTTGCTAGATTAATGTTTGTCCATTTTGGATAAAACTGAATGTGCTGTTATGAATGTCCAGTGAACATTATCTTTGAAAGTGTCACAAAATGTGCAAGGAACAACATAATATTTTGCAGAAATGTTACTACAGGCTCTTTTTTTTTGGGAGCGGTTGTTTACACAAAGTGCAAATAGCAATAGATGCTACTTACACTAAGACTCATTTGAAAAATGTGCCTCTAAACCTACATTTTAGGAAAACTCCACATTCGAATACAGCTCACTGCAGTTTCCAGCTGAAATGAAGACTAGAGGCAGTAAAATATCAACAAATTGAATTCCTTTTCCTACATCACAACCTCAAAGCACTAAACTAATGATCTTTGACAATTGCATTTTCGTATGTATGACTTTTCTGATGTAGTAAACTTGCTCGGTAGCGCACCTGGTACAGTGTTGTACTTGGGATACAGCGCGCTGGGGTACGAATCCTGTGAAACATCACAAAAGAGTTCAAAGCCATATAGAACCAAGCTAAAGTGGTATGGTTTCTTGAGCAAATGCATTTTTATCTCATGTAAAACATTGCTAGATTAATGTTTATCCATTTTGGATAAAACTGAATGTGTTGTTAGCAGCACTCACTGAACATTATCTTTGAAAGTGTCACGAAATGTTCAAGAAGCAACATAATATTTTTCAGAAATGTTGCCACAGGCATTTTATTTTTGGCAGCGTCTATTTGCACTAAGTATAAATAGCAATAGAGGCTCTTTATACTTAAGTGCAAATAGCATATTTTCTTAATGATTGATGCTAAGTACAAATGCTATTTACAAATGCTAAGTAGCAATGGATTGTATTTACACTAAGTGAAAATAGCAGTATTTTTAGCAATATGCTATTTACATTAGTGCAAATAGCTATAGATTCTATATACACTTTGTTAAAATAGCAGGGTTTTCTGCTATTATTACTATGCATTGCAAATAGTGGCAGATATCTGTACCTCCGTATTGTAGTACATTATAAAACAGTATGCAACAATAACGTATTGAGTGTAAATTATAATTTTAATTCAAACTAATTTTGGGACAATAAAGCCCTCCCTACACCTACCCTAAACCCTCCTTGATACTTTACTCTCAACGTTTTGATTATTTACTTTATTTTTATTGAAAATAAATCCCTTCTGATGTGATATGAGATTTGAAAAGGGATGAAAAAAAAATTAAAATACGAAAGGCAAAAGGTGGATTCGAACTCTGGTCGATCGTGTCAAAAAGACTACAGCGCACGCTTTACCATCTACACAACTGGAGCTGATGCTTGATAATTGTCTTTTATAGTGTTGACTAGCCCAATCACACAGTGGTGGGCGGAGTTAGTGTAAATAGCCTCTGCCAACAAGGCAGGCTATTTGCACCTAGTGTAAATAGATACTCTCCTTTTTTTTTTTTCTTTTTCTCAATGAGCCTGGGTTATTACCTTTAGTTAATCTGCAACACTCTTCACTGTGACGGTTCAGTGGAGCTGTAGCATTTATGTTCAGACAGATGATGTAACTACAATCAAGAGTGGGCTGGTTGACCATTTGCCAAGCATTCACAACCCATTCACATTCTTTACTGCACTTTACCTCAAAAGACAGGAACTAATTAGCGTACACTGTATGATCTGCTTAGTACAGTAGTTCATTGTGAGAAGCGTCCTGCTCTAGTGCACTGTGCCGTCACGTTTCCTTCCAGAGCATTATTAGTTGTTTGGGTTTTCTGGGATAAAACAGACAGCAGTGTGGGATGTCGGAAACCTACCGCTCATGTTCAAGGCCTCCCTTCTCTCAGAGGAACGCCAACAGCTGGGTCACCATAGAGAAGAACCACAATCGGAGCTTAATCTGTGTTGTGTATATCTAGTAGATGAGACTAGTATAGCAGATAAAGGAGTGTGTGTGGTCTGTATGTGTGTGTGTTTGTTTGCACATTTGTTTTAGGGATTTGAAGTCTCATGACAGTTTGTAACTATATTTTATATTTGTATGTTTTGGCATATTGGTGAAAAATACTATGGAAGCCTGTTTCCGCCACTGAATAAAAAGGTAATTGTGACTTTTTATCTCACAATTCTGACTTTTTTCTCACAATTGTCAGTTTACATCTCACAGTTCTGACTTCTAAGATAAACTTGCAATTGTAGTTATAAAGTCAGAATTGTGGGATGAAAACTAGCAATTCTGACTTTTTCCCCCTCATGATTGTGAGTTTACATATCTCACATTTCTGGCTTTTTTTCTTGCAATTCTGACTTCTTTTCTCAGAATTGTGAAATAAAAAACTCGCAATTGTGAGTTACAAAGTCCAGCTCTAAGAATAAAAAAAGACTTTCTACGCAATTGCGAGTTTATATTTCAAAATTCTGACTTTATAACTTGCAATTGTGTGTTAAATAGTCAGAATTGCGAGAATTTGTAAACACAATTCTGAGAAAAAAAGTCACAATCGTGAGTTTCTGTATCACAATTTATTTCACAGAATTGCAACTTGTCAGAATTCTTACAAAAAAAGTCAGAATTTCGAGAAGAAAGTCTTTGTAAAATATTGTCAGTGTCAGGCGTCGTGTGCGGGAAGGAGGAGTAGGGACGAGGAAATCAGGAACATGCACTTTAATAATATAATCCATACGAAGGAACAGGAACAGCAGGGAATCCACACGCAAACACAACGAAAACAACACTAAAAGACATTAGGTGACTTCAACGACATTAAGTGACTTCAAGAACCAACAACCAAACGAGGAACTGAACCAAACTTAAATAACCAGGATAAACAGACAAGGACAGGTGTGAATGATTAAACAACGATGTCATAATCAGAAACGGAAGAGGAAAGACCAAATAAGGACACATAAGGGAAAAAACAACGAAACAGTCCACAGGGGTGTGACAGTCAGTGAGGTCAGATTATCATTCTGGTTTATTTACTCACCAAAACCATTTAGTTAATTTCTGATGCTGTACAAAAATAGTTCCAAAGTTTTTACTTAAAAGCATAAGAATTGTAATTATGACCGCTTCTGCGATTTTAGTCAGAATAAATTAAACTAGTTTTAGTCATTTTAGCATTTCAGCTCCACTTTCTTTCTTTTTTTTCTTTTTTTTAAACTTACTATCTAAAACATGATTTCAGTGTTAATGCATTAAAATGATAAATAAATAAATACAAATAATGGTGATTAGCTGTGTAATTGTTTTTTCTGTGTATCTCAGAAAATCATGGGAAGTTTGTCAAACATATCACCTCAAAAAGCTGATTGAAAGGCATTTTCTGGCAAGTTTTATCGTAACAATAAATAAATCAATAATATTTTTTATTATATTATTATTATTATTATTTTCTTAGACAGTCAGTCAAGACATGTTGCTGTTGCATGCACATATCCATCTTTTTTCAAAACAGAGGTAAGCCGTTTTCTGTGAATGTGCAAGACTCATTAGCTGCTGAGGGAAATAACAAGAAAGTGCAGTAAAAGGTAAAACTGTTTGCACTACAAACCAGTGTGTTCATAATTAAGATAATACATTAAATACATTTAATACAGTTAAAAATAGCTGGGAACGAATGACACCGAAAGCCAGACACATTTAATTTACAAATGGCTGTGCCCACTCGTATAGGAAAACTAAGGAGGATAGACCAAAACAAGTATTGATGTGGACAACTTGTGTGAATGCTAGCAGTACTAAGCTCACTGGCAAATGCAAATGCAGTACTTGCAATCGTCTCATCCATTTTTATTTCATTTATTGCAAATCAATGAAAAACTGTTGTTTGTTGACTTCCTGTCAGGAGTTTCAACATGTATTGATGAATAATTTACAATAAGAATAGAAATGTCTATTAGAAAAGCATAGGGAGATTTAAAATAGAAAATATGGAAATTTTGATTTCATGTTGACTTGAAATACCCATGATCATAATAACTTTTTTGGGGGGAAATTCAAGATTCATACGTTAGCTAAGTGAAACTGAAAGGCAGTCACACCAGTTTAGTGTGAACCAGTATAAAAACGTAAGGATTTCTCAAACACTGACTCGTCGCACACATGCCGGGGCAGCGGTAGCCACTGGCACCTTAAAATGCTTTATTAACATGTATAGAGGCAAATATCGTCCCTGTGAAGTAGAGGAGATCAGGTGTGCTGCGTATGATATGAGCCCGCAATGACAAGGCTTGATATTTATTCAGACAGGCAGGAGTCCCATCAGCCCCTGCAGCCAGGATCATTCACACATATATTACTGTCAATGCCAGGTACACCCTGAAAACTACAAGCACCTTTTGTCATAGGGACTTGAAAACCTGGACTGTCCCTCCTGGGCATGTTGATATGAAGATCAGTTCTCATTGATAAAACATGCAGAATATTTGGAGGTTTTCTTAAACTCCAGAAGACATATCTGGTAAAAATGGTTGTGTTTTTTTGTATTGTAGAATGCAGCTGGTGGCCTAAAACAATGGATGCTGTTGACTAAGGCAACACAAAATATGCATTTTCACGAGTTGGGATGTCATGTTAAAATTGCCTGCCAAATTTTATTATCAAGAGATATGTGGTCATAATTCTGAGATATGTCTGGAGGAAGCATAGAGATGCATTGTCTTTGTCCTTGACCCCAGACTTGAGCAAAAATGTAACAATAGACCGTAGGCAACATATTTAATTTGACGTGAATGAAACTGAGTCTGTGAGTGATAGACGTACAGTCCGTTCAGTATGTTATGCTGTTATGCTGTTTTGCTGTTGTGAGGCGTTCATCTGACAAAACATTGGTTATGAAAATGACATGAAACTTAAAATAAAAGGATAATATAATATAAAAGTAATATAAAAGGAGTCACTCATCCTGCAAATGATATACAGTTGAAGTCAAAAGTTTACATATACCTTGCAGAATCTGCAAAATGTTGTTTTACCAAAATAAAAGGGATCATACAAAATGCATGTTATTTTTTATTTAGTACTGACATGAATAAGTTATTTCAGACAAAAGATGTTTACATACAGTCCACAAGAGAAAATGATAGTTGATTTTTTAAAAATGACAACTGCATTGTCATATGCAACTATTACCAAAGGGTCAAACACTCACTGATGTTTCAGAAGGAAAAACGATGCATTAAGAGCCGAGGGGTGAAAACGTCTGAACAGAATGAAGATGTGTATTTTTCTTATTTTGCCTAAATATCATATTTTCATTTAGTACTGGCCTTCAGAAGCTACAGAAGATGCTTACATGTTTCCCCAAAAGACAAAATAAGTTAAATTTACCCTGATCTTAAAATTCCAAAAGTTTTCACCCCCCAGCTCTTAATGCATTGTGTTTCCTTCTGGAGCATCAGTGAGCATTTGAACCTCCTGTAATAGTTGCATATGAGTCTCTGAGTTGTCCTCGGTGTGAAAAGATGGATCTTTAAATCATACAGTCATTGTTGGAAAGGGTTTAAAAACACAAAAATGAATTTGTGGGACCTGAAGGATTTTTCTGAAGAACAGCAGGCAGTTTAAATGTTCAGAACAAACAAGGGACTCATGAACAACTATCACTAAACAAAATAAAACAAACAAACAAACAAAAAAAAAAAAACACAGTGGATCATTCAGGTACCAACACAGTATTAAGAATTAAGCATGTGTAAATTTTTGAACAGGGTCATTTTTATAAATTCAACTATTATATGTCTTTGATGTGAAATATCTTATTCAGGTCAATACTAAATAAAAAATAACATGCATTTTGTATGATCCTTCCAATTTTGGTAAAATAATTAACATTTTGCATTTTGACCTCAGCTGTACATTTACATCTTACATTTATTCATTTAGCAGATGCTTTTATCCAAAGTGACTAACAATTGAGAAATACAACAAGTGATTCATCATAAATAAACACAGGCAAATAAACACAGGAAGTGCTCGTAATACAAAGTTACAGACATTGTTCAGATTAGTAGAAGCTAGAACAAGGAAGGATTATAGAGTAGCAGTATAAGTGAAAACGAAAGGTTTTTTTTTATTTTATTAGTATGCAGTTAAATGTTTAAGGAACAGTGAATGTAAATGTTCTCAAAAGTGATTTTGTGCCTTTCTGCAATGAGACCATGAGGCGTCACTCACTTATAGATCTCAGGCTTCTGGAGGGGATGTAGATTCGTAAGAGTGAGTGGAAGTAGGAGGGTGCTGAGCCCGTGACTGTTCTATACACAAGCAGCAAAGTCTTGAACTTGATGTGAGCGAGAACTGGAAGTCAGTTTAGGAAGATAAAGAGAGGTGTTATATGGGTCATTTTTGGGCTTGTTGAAGACCAGTCATGCATTTGTATCTGAATCATTTGTAGAGCACATCAACTGGTCACAGGGGTTCCTCAGGGATCAGTTCTTGGACCTCTCCTCTTCTCCATATACACGAGATCTCTAGGACCCATCATACAGGCACATGGTTTCTCCTACCTTTCTCCTACCTGATGACACACAGCTTGGTTTATCATTTCAGCCAGAGGATCCAACGGTAGCTGCAGGGATCTCAGGCTGCCTGGTGGACATATTGGCATGTAACATCACCTGCAGCTCAACCTAGCAAAGACTGAGCTTCTCGTTTTCCCTGCCACTTTGACTTCACAACAGGGGTGCCCAAACTTGGTCCTGGAGTGCCAGTGTCCTACAGGATTTAGCTCCAACTTGTCTCAACACAACTGCCAGGAAGTTTCTAGTGTGCCTAGTAAGAGCTTGATTAGCTGGTTCAGGTGTGTCTAAGGCCCTGTTTACACCTGGAATGCATTTTTGTCGATCTGATCACAAGTGGACAACGCTAAGTACTAGAGTAAATGGGGTGTAAAACATTTTGAGGTTGTCCACTCGAAAATGCATTCGTTTAGATTGCTGTTGTAGTGTAGACGAGCATGTGGTTGAATGTGTTGGAACAGCTGCTAAAGACTGCCCACTCTCCCCTACTGACCTAATATGTATTCATTGTGAGACGTACAAAGACAAGCGCTTATCAGATGGGATTTAAACTTTGACGGGCCAAAACGAAATGAAACTAAAGTGGCTGTAACCATTGCTCTGAAATTTCTGAAAAAGCCTATACATATACATGAACAAAACTTTGTGCAGCATGTTTGCTAATAACACTAGCAGCAGCAAGTATAAGTGCATGATAACTTTAGCCCTCCCGCTCCTGTTTTGATACCGACAGAGGGATGCAACCAATTACCCTCAGAAGTGGCCGAAAGTGGACAGAAGTGGGCGCCGATAGCCTTGTGAGCAGTGCGCCGACATATAACGCCATTGCGCTACAGGCGTCCCGAGTTCGAATCCCGGCTTCAAGGCTTGAGGACCTTTCCCGATCCCGCCCCCTTCTCTCTCTCCCACTTCGCTTCCTGTCAGCTATGATCTATCCCAGGCGTGGTGAACTCCGGTCCTGGAGAGCCGCAGCCCTGCAGAGTTCAGCTCCAACCCTAATTAAAACTCACCTGCCTGTTGCTTTCTAGTAACACTTCAGACCTTGATTAGCTTATTCAGGTGCGTTTGATTAGGGTTGAAGCAAAACTATGCAGGACTGCGGCTCTCCAGGACCGATGTTCGCCACCCCTAATCTATCCTATCAAAATGAAGGTGAAAAAAAAAGTGGACAGGAGAGACAGATCCAAACTGCCAGGTGTAAACAGCTATGTGTCTCCATTGTCCACTTGTGATCCGATCGACCAAAACGCCTCTTAATACCAAGTGTAAACAGGGCCTGATTGAGGTTGGACCTGAACTCTGCGGGACACCGGATCTCCAGGACCGAATTCGAGCACCCCTGTTGTGAAGTCAAACTGGCAGGGAAGACGAGAAGCTCAGTCTTTGCTAGGTTGAGCTGCAGGTGATGTTCCATGCCAATATGTCCACCAGGCAACCTGAGATCCGTGCAGCTAGCGTTGGATCCTCTGGCTGAAATGATAAACAAAGCTGTGTGTCATCAGCATAGCAAAGGTAGGAGAAACCATGTGCCTGTATGATGGGTCGCAGAGATCTAGTGTATATGGAAAAGAGGTCCAAAAACTGATCCCTGAGGAACCCCAGTGACCAGTTGATGTGCTCTAGATTCATTTCCTCCCCAAGCAACCTTGAAGAACTTACCTGTGAGATAGGATTCAAACCAGCGAGATGGAGCTCCTGGGTGGACAGAAGAATCTGATGATTCACAGTTTCAAAGTTAAAGTGTTTTTGCTGTAAATGGAAAGAAGGAGACAGGTCTGTAACTGTAAGTGAATTGTTTAATTGTTTTTGACAGTGGAGTTACCCGATCCTGCTTGAATGCAGCTGGGAAAATCTGTATGGGTCATTCTATAATTGTGGGTACATAATTGTGTCCGTGAAGTATATTTTTAATATATTTTCATTAATACAAAGCTCCAATGCTTAATTTTCTAGTACACAATTATATTTTTTTAAATAATGATGTTTTTTTTTCAAAAATGATGTTCATGTCACATACAACACTGGTATTCAGTTGTCCGATTTTGTAAATTTGCTCATTCTACTCTGCATTTAAGCATGAAAATGACCTCAAATATAAATTAATTTCATAGTTTTGCCTCAAATTAGATGAGGTTTTCAAGACATTTGGGTGTGCGCTTCAAAAATAAGTCTTTTTTGTGATATAACTTGTTTTATTTGTGTCCGAAAAACCATTGCCAACTAAGTTACCCACTAGAAAACCCCCCCTTCAGAAAGGAATGGTTTATCCCATTCTCACATAATTTGCACAGTATGATATTTTCTCTAGATGCACATGGATGAAACACTAGAAGTTATGTTCTCTCTGTTTCCACTAATATTGATTAAACTAGCAAACCTGTGTCAAGAGTGGATTGATCGACTGTCAACAGTGTTACACAAGTATTATTGCTGCAGATTTTAACAAGACAATTTAACTAAACGTATGTTTTGTTTATGAAAATATATTTCTAAATATACCATATGCTCAGTTGTTCTAGGCTTCCATGTTGAGTATAGGCCCAAAACACAAAAAATGTCAACTAAGTTACCTGTCAACTGTGTTACCCAGTAAATATAACATGGTGGACAGTAGCAAACATAGATGGTATTTTATGTACATCTATCTATCTATCACATAGATGCCATCAAATGGGCAATAGAGTACGTGTAACAACATCTCACTCCTTAAATCCTTTCCTCCTCCATGTCATGGCTGTCAAGAAGCGCTCAAACATCATCATTTCATTGACAGATCTGCCCCGGCGCAGTTTGCCCCCTCCCAGGCTTCATGTCACCTTCTGTGCTGCGACTGTTTGGTGTTTTGTGATGCTAATGTGGCCTGTGCTGGAGAGGCGCTGACCTGAGGTGATTATGACGCTGATGTGTGTGGATATAGATGCAGACGTGGAGAGAAGAGTTCTGACAGATTCATGTCCATTTCAGCTGTCCACACGCTCACATATGAATGCATACAAAAACTCTTAAGGCCTCTTTACATGATTCACGAGGCACCTCTCAACGCAAATGTCGTGCTTTGACCTCCTTGATGTGAATCGTTGCAGAAAGTATTGCAGACTGGTAAATTTCCACTACAAAATTTTTTTTGTAAAACCCTTTAAACCACTTTAAACACACTTTAAATGCTTAAGCTCAGTAAATTCAGTCCTGACAATGTTTTTGTCATTCATCAGCCTGAAAAACAATCTCAAGGTAATTAACCATAACCTTATTTCTTGTAAAATCAGAATGTGTTGTTAGGTAGCTCCGCCCACAGCGATATCTCATTGGCCCAAAGTTTCATTTGGCATATTAAACATCAAACAGTTTTTGATAGCAATTTTTTTTAATGCAATTCTGTCATTTTTGCTTTCAAATGTTCACAAATGTTCTGAAAACATTTGCATTATGCCTGGATATACATGGTAATGAAAACAGTGCCACTTTCTTTAGCAGTGTAAATGAAGTGTTAATAGCATATTCAAATGTAAACAAGCATGATTTGTTTTACCTTGACAGACAAATAGCATAGCTATGCTAAACCAGACAGCTCTGAAAGTACCTAAATGACCTCATAGCAATGACACTTGGATGAGGGCAGCTAATTACAGGAACACAGCCACAAAGAGCCATGAGGCCATTCATCACCACAATACATCCACTCTCTCTGCATCACAACACCGCTCATATCACACTTTATTAGTCCACGGATGCACTGGCATTTACAAATGACTGCTGCCTATGGAAAACAGCGCATTTGCCTTTATTTCTGCATACATTTCTGGGGTTTGATTCAGTGTCAAGGAGAGCTGCTCTCCATAGCTGTCGTACTTGCAGAGATTAGTCGGATAAGCACTATTTTATTCAGTTCACTGCTCTTTGACACGTAGCTATAAACAGAGATCATAGATCTTGGAGGAAGCCAGAGTATGAAAACATATTTTGACCATGTTTGACATATCTTTAACAAATCGTTTATAGTTAATGGGGCAAATGCCTTTTATGTCTAAAATTGTTTTGGATGCCATTGAAACTCATTTTTGGGTGTCATATTTTGAATTTAGTCTACATTTTACTGTTAAAATGAATGGCAAAAGTGTCCCAATTTATTTGATTTATCAATTAATAAATTCCATTTCCTCCAATAAAATCATATTTTGTGGTTCTTCGAAGCTTCTCATACGTTTCATATTTTCTGGACTAAACATTTGTGATAAAAATGTAAATAAGAACTAATAATAGAGAGATTTAGGGGGAAATTATTTTAAAGGATTAGTTCATTTCCAGAATAAAAATTTCCCTATAATCTACTCACCCCATGTCATCCAAGATGTTCATGTCTTTTTTTCCTCAGTTGAAAAGAAAAGGTTTTTGAGGAAAACATTTTTCTCCATATAGTGGTCTTCAATGGTGGCCAATGGGTTGAAGATCCAAATTGCAGTTTCAGTGTAGCTTCAAAGGGCTCTATACATGATCCCAGCTGAGGAATAAGGGTCTTAGGATCTAGTAAATCGATCAATCATTTTCTAAAAAAAAAAATAAAATAATACAGTCATGGCCAAAAATATCAGCACCCTTGCAATTCTGTCAGAAAATGCAACCCTTCTCTTAGAAACCTTTTGCAGTTGCATGTCACACCCTTCGGACTGTTTTGTGTGTTTTTCCCGCTTGTATGCCCTTATTTGGTCTTCCTGTTCCGTTTTCAATCATGATGTCACTGTTTGATTGTTCACAACTGTCTCCCCCTTGATTAGTCTATGTATTTAAATTTGGTTGTGTTCCACATCTGATCGTTGGTTCTTAATTGTCATTCAGTATTGTCATTCAGTTTATGACTCATACGTTGTGTTTGCATCTGGTTCCCTGCTGTTTCCTGTCCGTTCCTGTTCCTTGTGGATTATTTAATAAATTTACATGTTTTGGATCTCCTCGCTCCTCCTCATCGTTCCCCGCACACGACGCTGTGACAGAAGAACCGACCGTCAACATGAGGGCTGAGGAAGCGTTATGGCGTTTGCGGCAAGGTGGTCGGAAGTTGGAGCGGTAGGTGGAGGAATTCCTCGAGCTCGCTAACCAGCTGAGCTGGCATGACGCTGCCTTGGGTGCGTGTTTTCAGCTGGGGTTGGACGAAGAGACAATCCGTTGCGATCTTCCCATTTGTGAGTATCCCCTGATCAAGCTGTTTAATGTAGTCCTTTATTTAAATGGATCTGATTTTGAAGTAGAAGAGGATTACATGTCTCGTCGTCCAACCCCCTCTGAAGCATGCCGTGTCGTGTCAGCTCACACCACGCCGGGAGCCCCCACATACCGCGCCAACGGTTCGGACCGCCTGCCCTGCCCCAAACGAACTCCCCTGGTCCAAGGCTCCATCTGCTTCCTTAGCCCGGAAGTGCTGGCCGCGGCTCGCTCCAAACGCCCAGAACCCGCCGCCAGCTCTCGGACTCCGCCCGCGGCCAGCTCTCAGACTCCGGCGTCGGCTCGCTCTCGGACTCCACCCGCGGCTCACTCTTGGACTCCAGCCACACCCCGTGCTCTGGATTAGCTACTGGCAATATGGTATGCCCTATATATATTAAGGATTATTTGGACTATGAATTATTATCTCCTGTGTCTCCGCTGGTTCTGTCCAGCTCTCCTTCTCCGCTGGATCCAGCTCTCCCAAGCCTCCACTGGCTACTCCCTTGATTTACCATGGCCACCGGGACTCTGTGCTTGGCCGTGACTTCCCGAGCTCCCTGACCCGCCATGGACGTATGGACTCTGTGCTCGGCCGTGGCTTCCTGAACTCCCTGACCCTCCATGGCCTTATGGACTCTGTGCTCCACCGTTCTTTTGCAAACTGCTCCAGGTCATTTAGATTTGAAGGATGTCTTCTCCCAACTGTTTTGAGATCTCTCCACAGGTGCTCTATGGGATTCAGATCTGGACTCATTGCTGGCCATTTCACACCTTTCCAGCACTTTGTTTGTAACCATTTCTGAGTGCTTTTTGAAGTGTGTTTGGGGTCATTGTCCTGCTGGAAGACCCATGACCTCTGGTGGAGACGCAGCTTTCTGACACTAGCCAGTACGTTGTGCCCCAAAATTCATTGGTAATCATCAGATTTCATGATACCGTTCACACAGTAAAGGCATCCAGTGCCAGAAGCAGCAAAGCAACCCCAAAACATCTTTGAACCTCCACCATGTTTGACTGTAGGGACTGTGTTCTTTTCTTTGAAGGCCCCATTTCTTTTTCTGTAAACAGTGCCATGATGTCCTTTACCAAAAAACTCAGTATGTTCTCCCAGAAGGATTGAGGTTTTGTCACATAAGTTTTGGCAAACTCCAGTCTTGCTTTTTTATGCCTTTGTGTCAGCAGTGGTGTCCTCCTGGGTCTCCTACCATAGCATCCCTTTTCATTCAGATGGTGACTGATAGAGTGAGCTGACACTGTTGTACCCTGTGTCTGCAGATCAGCTTGAATTTGTTTGGAAGTTAATCAGGGTTCTTTATCCACCATTCGAACAATCCTTTATTGTAATTTTCCATTAATTTTGCTCTTCTGTCCACATCCAGGGAGGTCAGCTACAATGCCATGGGCTGTAAACCTCTTGATGATATTGCACACAGTGGACACAGGAACATTAAGATCTCTGGAGATGGACTTGTAGCCTTGAGATTGTCCATGTTTTTCAAATTTTTTTTCTCTCAAATCCACAGACAACTCTTTATACTTCTTTCTTTTCTCCATGCTCAGTGTGACACACAACACAAAGGTTAAGTCAGCTTTTCTCCATTTTAACTGGTTGCAAGTGTGATTACTATATTGCTCACATCTGTTACTTGCCCCAGGTGTGTCTAAATACAAATTACAGGAGCGTCACATGCTTGAAAAACAATTATTTCTTACAGTTTCAACAAGGTGCCAATCATTTTGTCCAGTTCACTTTTTGAGTTCTGTGTGGAGTTTATCAAGTTTGACTCTCTGTTTTTTTGTGTGTGTGTGTGTTTTGTGTGTTATTTTTTTGCAAACAAAAAAAAAAAGCACATGAATACCAAAACAATTTTCTGAGAGAAGTGTTGCCTTTTCTGACAGAATTGCATGCAGAATGGCCATGACTGTATATACATTTTAACCACAAATGCTAATCTTGCATTAGCTCTGCAATGCACATGTGTGTCTTCACACACTGCGTAATCACATTGGAAAGATAATGCATGGTTAGTTCTCTGTCTGTGCACTTTGGTTCAAAAAGGTAGGGTAGGGTGAAAAAATCCAAGTCATTTTCTCCTCCAACTTCAAAACAATCTGGCGTCATTGTTTTACCATTTTTATGTGAAGAGCGTTTGACTTTTTTTGCACATTCACTTTGTAAAAATTGGGTCGGTAATTCTTACATCACGTGTGACCTTTCCAACATGATTATGAAATGTGTGAGGTTGGGGTGGTGCAAGACGAGCATTTATAGTTTTTTTTTTTTTTTTTTTTTAAAGAAAATTATCGATTGTTTCGCTAGACAAGACCTTTATTCCTAGGGTGGAATTGTGTAGAGCCCTTTGAAGCTGCATTGAAACTGCACTTTGGACCTTTAAACCAATGGCCACCACTGAACAACCCTATATGGAGAAAAATCCTAAAATGCTTTTTGACTGAAGAAAGAAAGACATGAACATCTTGGATGACATGGAGGTGAGTAAATTATGAGGAAATTTTTATTCTGAAAGTGACCTAATCCTTTAAGTAATAACCTACAAAACTAGCCAGACTCTAGCAACCTTAACCGATTTGAAAACCAGACATGAAGACAGTTTCAACCTCCGAATGCGCAGAATAGATGACTCAACCAAACCGTGAGACCACACACATGTTGATCGTTGGAATGATTTCACAGTGAAACAAGCAAAATAATCTGCCAATGGTATAAGCAAAATAATCTAGTTTTCTGCTTACTCACTGGCAGATTATTTTGCTTGTTCTAAGGAAAAACTCACTTGATTTTGAATTCTTTTATCTGAAAACAAGACAATAATTTTTTGTCTAGAAAATCCTTCTTGTTGTAACCATTTTTAGATATTTTGACTGGAAACAAGACAAAAAACTTCTTATAAAAAGTAAGAAAAGCATTTTTTGTAGTGCAGAATGAAAGTCCAAACAGCTGATAAAAACATCACAATAATCCACAAGTAAGCAATGATGGATTTGTTTCTTATGAATATGCAGTTTTTGGCTTCACAAGACATTAATTGATTTACTGGAGTGGTCTGGATTACTTGTGGATTATTGTGATGTTTTATCAGCTGTTTAGACTCTCATTCTGATGGCACCCATTCACTGCAGTGGATTCATTGGTGAGCAAGTGATGTAATGCTTACTTTCTCAGAATCTGATATGTGTTCCTGGACCACAAAACCGTAAGTGGCACGGGTATATGTGTAGCAATAGCCAACAATACATTGTATGGGTAAAAATGATCAATTTTTCTTTTATGCCAAAAATCATTAGGAGTAAAAATCATGTTCCATAAACATATTTTGTAAATGCTGTATACATCTCAATTTAAAAAAAAAAAAAAAAAGACCCTTATTTTTTGTGGTCCGGGGTCACATATATCCAAGTATGATGCCTAGTTTTTACTCTGTAATGATTTACAAGGTCAGCAAATTTATAATGTGTTTTCAAGTGTTTTAAAAGTTGTGTAGTGTATTGCAGCCTTTGGAGACATTCAGCATGATCAACCAAAATTTAATTTAGTTAAATTTGACATTTGACCCTAAAAGTGCACAAAGTAAAAGTGACTAGTTAACTGAAAAATTTATTCCAACTAAATGTCATTAAAATAAAATTATTTAATGAAAATAAAATAGCTATAGTTTTTTAAAAGAGCTGAATGATAATTAAAACTGATCAAAGGGTCAGCAAAGCTGTTCTACCATAGTACCACCATATTTGGGATGCAGTCCCCTCTGTGTGTGTCACAATCAAAAATGGCAAACTCAGCTGTCCGGTGCGTGTTATTCTGTTATATAGCAGCGCTGACTGATCCCATGGTCATTAAAGAGTCCACACAGCGTTTATGATCAGATATGATCTGAGCCATAGGGATGCCTCACACAATGCCATAATCACGGTGTTATCAATAGTCGGGTTTGAGCTGGATAGGTTTAAGCCCTGCTGGAGATTTGGCCGTTGCTCTGTTATTGAATATTTCCATTGTCAGGCCAACAAAAGTGTGATGATCGCAGTCAAAATGCTTACACAGGGAATTCTTTCTTTGCATTGTAAACAGTGGTTGATGTCAGCAGTTTTGAACAGAAATATGTGATGATTGGAAAAGCACTGTTTTGTTCCTCTGTGATGAGTTCTTAGAAAAAGCTGTCCGGCCTGTGGACAGTTCGACGACTCTTGTGTCATTCTCTGTTTTTCATGTCACTGTCCTTCCTTTAAAACATGAGAAAGGGTTACACGTATTTTGCAACCTAATTCAGCAAAATAAGTTCTAACACAGGAGGATTCAATTACATGAGAATGAGACGGTTCGATAGGAACTAGCCTTTTTTATTTCCTTATTTAATATCTGTCTGAAACTCTTGTGATATTGCTGTCACAACACAATACAGTCCCTTTGACATGTTGCTTGAGTAAAAATGTAAATATAAAATAAATGTGTGGTGCTATCTCTTACATGCTACACTTCTTTTAAAATTATATATATATATATATATATATATAGCATAATGTAAACATAATTTTAGAATCATCAATATATATATATTTTTTCTCATATCACATTTAACCCATAATTGTCTCTACTACACTATATTTGACCCTGGACCACAGTACTTAAGTTAAAAAAAAAAAAAAAAAAAAAAACTTAAGTCTGAAGTAGCACTGGTATATTTGTAGTAATAGCCAAATATACATTGTATGGTTCAAAATGATCAATTTTTCCTTTATGCTAAAAATCATTAGGATATGAAGTAAAGATCATGTCCCATGAATATATTTTGTAAATTTCCTACTGTAAATATATCAAAACTTAATTTGTGATTAGTAATATGCATTGCTAAACACTTAATTTAGACAACTTTAAAGGTGATTTTCTCAATATTTAGATTTTTTTGCACCCCCAGATTTCAGATTTTCAAATATCTTGTATCTCGGCCAAATATTGTCCTATCCTAACAAACCATACATGAGCTTATTTATTGAGCTTTGAGATGATGTATAAATCTCAATTTCGAAAAACCGACCCATATGACTGGTTTTGTGGTCCAGAGTCACGTATTGTTCATTTTTAATAAATATATATATATATATATATATATAATTCTTATTGATCTCAGTTGATTTCTTTCATTTGATTTTCATTATTTTCATAGATTTTTTTTTGTATCAATTTTGTAACAACAAATACTACTGTGATGTATAAATACATATTGAATAGCTGTAGTAATATGTATATTTTTTTTATTTCCACAGAAGAGAATTTGGTCTGGACATGTTCTTGACAGGTTTTGTGAGTATTACCCTAATGGTCATTAATAATGAAGTGAACAGTTTAGCCAAGAAATGGTTCATACTTAATGTGAAATAATTTCATATTGTCATTTTCTTTTTAGGAAGAAGTCAAGCCACCATTTTGGCAGCATCCGTGTATCTGTGACATCTGGGGATGTAAAGCATCAGCCGAACCCTATATCTTCACCCAGTTCACCCGTCAGGTCTTTATCCGCCTGCTTACACCTCCAGCGCTTCCCATCTGTTTGAATCAGATATGTATCTGGAGAGCTCTGGACTCCCTTGAGCTTCATTCTAGCTGATTGCTCATTTTATAATGCTAATGGTGGCAGGCGGGATGGTGTTGGGTTCCCGTCAGCTGGTCTCTGCGATGGGAAGAGTGTTTAATGGACTTTGACAGTTAAGAGGGCAGATCTTATTCACTGAGGGATTTGGCATGTTGTATTATTGTGGACACTCAATGGACATATTACTCAACGGACCTCAATGAGTCAGATGTTTTTAGTTATACTAAAGCAACTCTGCAGGAAGATACAGAACTTGCTGGGAAACTCCAGTCACGCAGTTTTGCACACCCATTAATATGTCCTATTTTGTTTCTTGTTACAAGTGTTGGATAAAATGAGGAACAAAGACTCAGTAGGGATCAGCTACCTCTGATCAAATACAATTATAAAAGATGCCATATTATAGCTCGTTAGCCATATGACAGTGATCACAGTAATAATAACCACAACGTTCACAATTTGCTAACAGCACATTTTATCAAACAGACATAGCGGGAGTCCAGACAACAAATGCTAAAACCATTGCTGACCATCTGTCCGTGTGGTTTACAGACATGAGGTAAAGCTGATGAGTCGTACCTGCTCGATGAATGGCCTCTATTATTCTTTTTGGTTGTAGAAGTATCATCTTCCGTTGGCAAAGATCATTGCGTATTAACACAATGTGTTATTATTGGTAAGTTTATTGAAATGTAAATGCGGAGGACAAGGTGACCTAGATTTTTATCAGGAGAGAAAGGGCATGAATTCTGCTTGTGTGGAAGTAGGGAAAGAATCATTGCTTTGTTAAAGGTAAATCACTGAAAGAGGAGACCGGTGCTCATTTGGTACAACTTTAAGTAAAATTACAAAAGCACATGTCTTTTAATCAAATGGCAAGTGGAATTTGCACTTTGTATAAGCCAAACGCAATGACAGTTAAAATGGAAAAATGGCTTTGAGAACTTATGCAGTTGCCATAATATACAAGACATGATGCCACAACATGAAATATGGTCATACATAACAGTTCCTCCAATGTAACAATGTACAGAGTGTTTTAAAATAGTAAAAAATTAAATAAATAGTTTTAGTATAGTTTAGTGTTTACAATCTAAATACTGTACGTATAAAAGAACACATAATTCAAGCACAAATTAATAATAAATATGGATTCATTTCTCCATTAAATAATACAAATGCACATCCATCATTAAACCTATTACAGCCAAGAGTTTAGCAAATGCGCTGGATGAATACCTTCAATTACTAAAAAAAAAAAAAAAAAAAAAAACTTAACTGTGAAATAAAAGATTATAGCTGCTTATTAACAATACTTATAATGTTCCTCAGCAAAACAACAAAAAACATCAAATACATACAATACAATCAACACTACTTCAGTTGTGAAGATCTTCAGCAGAATTTGTATTAATGTCACTACCAAGGGAACACTTGTACAAAAATTTTAATAGTTGCATCACATCTGAATGTATGGGTTTGCATCCTAAAAGACGGAATTCAATTCGTCACTGTTGTTTTACTGTCTTCAACCAGTTGGCGGAAATGAAAAGTTGCAGCATTTTCGCTCAATCTCTCGAGCCAAGGTAAAGCTCTGTTGAGTTGCAATTTTTCTATGTTTTCCAGTTGCCCAGCAGAAATCGAGAGGTGAGGTATGGCACCATTTTGAATTACAGGTATTTCATTCGTTCTCACACCCAAGCCACTTGTCAAAGAGGTATACTGGCTCCAGAGGCCTAAGGAGTTTCTGTTACGCACTTTACCCACAACATCTTTGGGGGAAGTGTCTTGAAATCGCTCAGAATTGGATCTAAGGAATGGACCATCAACAGAAAGTCGTCGACCTCGTCTGGCTGGAGAACTGCTCCACATGTGAGTTCCCATATGAACCTAGATGGAAAACAGGATGAGGTAAGAGTAGGTAAGAAAGCTGGTCATATCTGGGATGATACAAATGATTCTATACCAGGAGTGCCCAAACTTGGTCCTCGAGGTCTGGTGACCTGCAGACTTTAGCCCCAACCCCAATTAGACAAACCTGAACCAGCTAATAAGCTCTTAAAGGCATACTAGAACAGGGATCTCCAACCCTGCTCCTGGAGAGCTACCGTCCTGCAGACTTCAGTTCCAACACTGCTCCAACACACCTGTCTGTAATTATCAAGTGGCCCTGAACACTTTGATTAGCTGGTTTAGGTGTGTTTGATTGGGGTTGGAGCTGAAAGGACAGGGTTGGAGACCCTTGTACTAGAAAGTTCCCAGCAGGTGTGCTGAGGCAAGTTGGAGCTAAACTCTGCAGGACACAGGCCCTCCAGGACCGAGTTTTGGCACCCCTGTTCTATTCTAAGTATTGGCAATCGGTGATGGAACACCTTCAACTGGTGTACCTTCAAGTTTCCTTTAGTGGTAAATGCACGTCCACATATGTTGCAGGCGAAGGGTTTCTCACCAGTGTGGGTTCTTTCATGAATTTGCAGTGCACTTGAAGAAGAGAAGGTCTTCCCACAAGTGTGACAGAAGTGTTGTTTAGCTGTTCGCCGAAGTGGTGTTGCCGTTAATGTCGGTGTAGAGAGTACAGGTAATGTGGAAGCTGTTGAGCTAACTATGCCTATGGGTGAATCTTTAGGATCTTTTTTGATGAGCCCATTGTGTTTGGATGGAATGACTGGTTCCATGGAGGGCAGATACTGGTTTGTTGGAAAAATCAGGATCTGATTTGTTGGCTCGAACAACTGTGAAGGTAAGTCTCTCATCTGGTGGGTGAGCATGTGCTGTTTGAGGTTACCTTTGGTTGAGAACCCTCTGTTGCATGCAGTGCAGATGAACGGGCGCTCTTTGGTGTGACTTCGATAATGAATATCCAAAGCACTTTGACAGGCAAATGTCTTGTTGCAGATATCACAAACATTGCTTTTTAGGGATCCCCGCTCATTAATGGGGAAAATCATGGTCAGGCTATCTTTTGGTATATCTTCATCTAGTGTCTTAGACACTGTAAGATTGGGCTGTAGGCTTGAGCTATTTGATTCTGCAGATTTCAGGTTTCTGTCAGTGGTTGTGTATCCTTGCCTTTCATAAGCACAGCCATTGGGGGAGGATGGATTCCAGGAGAGTGTCGTGTCATTGTTGATCGAAATCCTTCTCCTTATACTCTCATGATCACTATCTAGTGAAGATGATCTCTGGGATAAGCATTCTTCATCCACTGATCGATTCCCCATGGTCAGATTATTAATGTCTGACAAATTCCCCACATTTGAAACTGCAATCTGACTCTCTGACCCAGTTGCTTTGGCGAACTCAGAAGAAGCAGGTGAGGAACATAGACTGTCTGGTAAAGAGGCTGGGTATTTTGAATCAGATGCGGCGTCCATGTTCTCACTGGGCAAGGCATCCTCTTCCAAGGTCCTACCTTCTACAGAGTCAGCATCCTGATCCATTGGTTCTGCACAGCTATCATGTAATGGGACATTAGGAATGTGACCACCCATATGCATGTGGATATGCTGCTGTAGAACCATTGCATTTGTAAACTTTTCTTGACATATGGGGCAAGAATGCTGTATTCTAAGAGGTGGCATGGAACGATGAATGCTGTAGTGTGTCTTGAGATTGCCCTTGGTTGTAAACGCCCGTCCACACACTCTGCATTTGAATGGTCTTTCTCCGGTATGGGTGCGGTAGTGCATTTTAAGGGCACTTTGACAGCTAAGAACCCGGTGGCAGATTGCACACTCATTGGGGTCAGTGGACTTCTTGTCAATGTTTTCCACTAACTGCTCCAGCTTTGAAGTCTCAGATGCTCCAGGAGGATTTGGAAGACTTCCAAAAAGAAATCTGGTTTCGAGCTGCTCTGATTTTAGCTTAGTTATTAGGCTTGTATTGGCCGAGGTATTAATAGCAATGTCATCTCTTGAACCTTCCCCTGAGGAGCTTAGTAAGGTTGCAATGCTCAAGGGTTGTGTAACCTCTTGCAATTTCTCATTCGTAATTAGAGGAGGGCTACGACCAAATCCCTCTTGATGCCCATTACTTCTCTCACACACCTCACTGACAACAGGACTGTGAGGTTTGGTTATTGATACCCCTTCCTCCTCTTTTTTAATGATGGGTGGAAGGCTTGCCAAAGATGATGGAAGCCTAAAGGCAAGCGAGTTAACCACTAAAGGTTTACTATCCAACCAGTTAAGAGCAGGCTTCTCAGGAGGCAGAGACATGCCATATGGAATACCTGTGCTGGTTGGGACATTATCTAAATGCTCTGGAACCGGATAAGGATTCATTAGTATGTTAGGATACTTTTCCTTATGACGTTGGAAATGGACCTTGAGATTTCCACGGGTGGAAAATCGATTTCCGCATATGTTACATTTGTAGGGTCGCTCTCCAGTGTGAGAACGCAGGTGTATTTGCAAAGCACTATCACTTCCAAATACTTTGGCACAGAACCTGCATTTGTGCTTGAATATACAATCTTCAGATGGTCTCTTGTGTTCACATAAACTCACATTGAGGGGTTTGGCTTTCCGATGCTGGGCTAGGGCAGTCAAAGCATTTAGGTCCTCCACAATTGCCCCAATACTAGGCAAGGAGTTTGCAGACATATTAAAGCTGTTTGGCTTATGGGGCAGTTCGAGTTTGTTTAGAATCACATTTGTAATTGAAGCAGGAGATTGTGAAGGCGTTTTTAAATTAGCTTTGCCATCGACTGCATCACTGACTTTGTTACCATGCAAAGACTGATTACTACACAGATCACTACCAATCTTTGATGGCAAAGTGTTGCCTCTGTTTTCATCAGTCATTTGGGAGTTTCCTTTATTACCCCTTAGGTCATCTTGGGTGTTTTGTGGAATAACCTGTTTAGACTGTTTAGCATTAGCAGCTAGGTTTTCTACTAGCCCAGCAGCTGCTGTGAGTTGCTCAGAGAGGTGTGAGTTAAATTTTATCAGTGAACTGGTTTGAGACAGGCCATTGTAGGAGTTTGTGGCCACGGGTGTATCAGAATTTTGGGCTGGTAGTAGCATTATCTGGCGTTGAATTTCTTCAATTAGTTTTAGCTGCTCCACCTGCTGTTCCTGCAGGGTGAACAGCTGCTCAATCAAACCAGAGGCGGCAATTTTGCTGTCGCTACCATTTCTTGTCTTTGGATTTAAACTAGTTTCATGTGAGAACTGAGCAACAGCGACTTTGGTGTTTTCTAGGTTCTGAATGAAGACATTGCTATTAATGGCTGATAATTTACATAGCTCAAGTAAGGTATTCTTTTGAGGTAGTACAGCTGAGTATGCTGAGTTTAAGCCATCAGAATAATCACCGCTCTCATTATCAAGATGTAAATGAGACTTTTTGGCAATATCATGACTGCTGTTTTCAAATGCGTGTAACGATTCGTCAACTGATATTTCATCATTGGAAAAGTCACAAAGGTCTTCTGTATTGTCATTACTTGTCACTCCATCCAAATTCTCCTCAGTGTTGAAGAATGGGGAATTAATTGTGAGGCCAGAAGGTGGAGAATCTAGGCTTTCATTTTCACTTACTATTAGAACTAACTGATCTTTTGAACAGTCTTTCTGATGTTGGTATAGGTCTGTTATACTGGAAAATTCAGCACAGCATTGTTCACAGATATGGACATCGCAGGTTGGAGTGGGGTCACTCTCCATTGTATGATCTGAATTTCAAGAAGAAAAACAGATAAATTATTTATATTAGATCATATTAGATACCAACTCAATGTAAACTTAAAGCTTAGCAAAAGACAACACAGTAGATGTAACACAATTAATGACATGGTGGGAAAATAAAATTCTTATTATAGAATTACTTCCTAGTTACCAAGTACAATATCATATGCATGATTATGTAGCAAAATCTTTTTACATTTTACAAGAACTCTATGGCATTTTTATAGTGATCTCAAATTATGTAAGCAAATTATTTAATTTGTTTTGAGTGCATGTTTAGGATAGCCTTAACATTGTAAAACAGAAGTGATTTCCTTAACAGGTTTTATTTTAGATGTGAAGTATACAACTTATTATTTTTTTATTAAATGAAAAACAGGCAGGGTACAGCAAACACTTGATTTAATAAAAGAAGGTTTGATTTGTTATTTCATCAACTATGTCACTGTACTGCAGATAATATAAAATTTAAAAGCAGGATCTATTAATAGGGTAAAATAATAAGGTCTGTTTTTCTATACACTTTACAACAGTGGATTTTATTATCAAAAACAATAGGTAACAGCAACAGAGTTGCAGATTAAACTACCATCAGTAGGGACTAGCTAGTTTGTGACAAAATGTTAGTGTATAGATGCTATTATATGCTATAAAATATTATTTGACCATGTCTAAAAACGTTGGTAATAGAGTTAAATGGTTGAGTTTGACAAAGTCAGTCAAGCAACAATTTGTGTAAAAATGTAGAAACTTCAAAATGAGAACTTTGAGAACTTGTTTTCCCACCATGCAGGTAAAATTCCAAATTATGTTACTTCCTGGGTGTTACATTTTTTATGGAATGTTACATTTTTGCAGTAACAAGAATGTGTTTAAAATGTGGCACACAACTAAATATCGACTAGTATGATTTTAAAAACTTAACATGTTGATTTAATATGTTTTTAGGTTAGAAAATGTGTGAAGAGAGCCACCAGCAGTTTTTATATATAGCAATATATATAACATAATTTTACTCTTTTTCTCATATTGTTACAACTTTTCCTAAGTAGTGTCTTAACTTCCCCTGCTATTAGGGATTAACTTGTAATGATGCTCTGAGTTCAACACCAGTTTATGAAGTGACATATGTGTATATATATAATATTTTATTACATATTATATTATATTATATTACAGACCACATCCTACAAATCTCAAATGACTAGCAGTTGCCGTAGACAAATGTAGTTGCTTTGTATTACAATCCTTGGTAAAAAAAAAAAAAAAAAATCCAAAATTTTTTTTTTTTTTAAACTTAAATTTGCGGATTTTGAACAAACGCCCTCAGCAATGCTAGTTCAGAAAGTGGTACAAAACTTACCGATGAGAACATACTGTGGCTTAGCCTGTTTCCTCCGGGACATGCTGGAATAAAACCTGTTTTTTTTTTCTTTCTCCCTGAAGAATCCACAAGTGTCCTTTCATCAAAATTAATCAGCGTCCAACCAAAAGCATCCTTATCATGAGCCCCAGTCAGAATAAATCTACCGCGGAACTGTTTACATATTCATCATAACTGAGAAATAAGAAGTTATCAGAAATGAAGTTGCGATGATCATCCAGGAATGTCCTAATCGCAGTGATGTCAGCAAGGAAGAGTTAAATAAGTTAAAAGCAAAAGTCGTATATACATCACCGCACTGCCGATCACAATATCCAAATTAAACACATTCCCACAACTCAAAACATGACAACTCCAAGACCGCAAATCCATGAGGAAATTCTTTGACAGCGTTGAGAGCGCTCAGCCCCGCCCTTCCTTATTCCTATTGGCCAACACGTTTCACAGCCACGCCTATCAGCGATCCTATTGGTCAGTGTGTTTCAGATAGGAGTAGATTGTGCTCATTAAAGCGTGTATGGGAGCATGAATCAGTGGCTGGTAATGTACAGGATTAATGTTTCACCACCAGTAACACAAAACCACAGTGATGTAACTTAGTAACTCTTTATAATATATATTTTATTAATAAGTCATTTGCAAACATTATCATGCTAAACTAATAAATAGTTAATGAACCTTTTCATATATAGCGTCAAACTTTAATGCCATTAATGCACACGAACTAATCATCTGTTAAGTGTTACAGTATAGTTGTAGTGTAAAGGGTGTTTATATAGAGTGGGTGCGTGGTTAGTCTATGCATTTCCAGTAATATCTGACTCTACTTCGAAGTATTAAATTCACTGTAAACTTTTTTGTCTAAGTTTTTAATGGGCTATAATTACAGCATGTAACAAAGGGTCTAACCATAGTCATCATTTACTCACCCTCATGTCATCCAAACCCCTATGACTTTCTTCCTGAAGATCTGAAACTGTTTTCCACGCAATTACAATGAACAGGGGAACTTTCAAGACTCACAAATCCACAATAAACGTGTCGTTAACATTGCCAGCAAGACTAATGTACTGTATGATACGTCTAATAAAGACGTTTGACAACTTTCTGTGAGAAGCAGACCGAACTTTAGGTCGTTATTATTTCTGATAGTGGCCTGGCCCAATTTTCCGCCTCAGTGAACCGAACCGTCAGGGAGTCGAACTCGAGAATCGGATCAGTTCGGTTCATGAACTAATTATTTTAAACTCGTCGTGTTAACCGAATCAACTAACTTTGGGTCTTTCCCTCACACTAAGCTCCCTGTTTATTATAAATGCAAAGCAGGCTTTAACGGAACAGTTGAAGAAGATTTAACGGAAGTCATATGGTTTGAACAACACATAAGTGAGTAAACAATGACATCTTACATTTTTGGGTGAACTAGTCCAGCAAGACTGAAACTGAAATAGAACAAGCACATGTATTTTTAAAATTTAATTATGCTCAGTGCTTTTTTTAAATTCACTTCAGGTTTCTGTTCTGTTTACAAATAAATGGTGTTCGATGGAAATAGCCATTTCTGTTAAAAATAAATAAATAAGAATAAAATGGAAGCAAAATAAGAAAAGAGAAAGGGAAATTCTATCATTCATAATTCAGTGCTGCTCAGCCAGTCTGCATTACATACTAAAATTATTTTTAGCATGTTGTGACTTTAGTTGGCAGCACAAACACACATTCATTATTTCCAGCCCACTTTTGATTAACTCATTCACCTCTAAAACCACACACACACTCTCAAACCCTTAAAAGTTGACTGTGTGTTTGCACGGCGTCCTCTGCCAACAATACAAGTCATTATAATCAAATGCATTAATAGACGATGAGCCACGCTGCCTCAGAGAGCCTAATGATATATTTTGCATGGTTGTCTCTTTTCAAAAAACATGATTTTATTAAATGCCACTGTGATGTAAACAAGTTATTTTTACCTGTCGCTTCTTCTGCGCAGCTTGTGTTGCCGTGAACAATGAAGTGTTGACCTAAGCCGGTTACCTTATACATGAGGAATTTTCCTCTGCTCTTTGATGGTGCGTGAACATGACTATTACTGTCCACCTGATCTTTTGATTCATGGTTCTTCCGTGTGGCGCGCAAATACATAAATACATATGTCATTTTGGTTTTGTGTGAACAGGAGCACACCAGGTGCTCTGTACTGCACTCATATGAGTCATGTTTTACAGTCATTAGATATGAAGGGCTGTGCGGGAGCGCTATTATCTGTGGCCTAGGGTCCTTAGCAACAGACTTGATATGGACAAATGACACCTTCACTTCCTAAAAAAACAAACACAGCGTGCCAGCACTGTCTCACACCAATATTTTCACACTATACGTGCATAATTATCCGCCTGGACTTCCCTGCTCGGGAATATTTTGTTTTCCTCAAAGCCACGGCCTCTTTTACACATAATTGTCTGTTTTCTGCTTGAACTTTTATTGTGAAAACAACCTGTATGCTTCACAGCTGCTACAGTTTTGCTGAACATGTTCACTCTTGCATTTCTATTTATTTTTAGACATTCTACACTCTAACTCAATCAGCTCATGTCCGTTTTCATCCTAATTCTTATTCGTTTTGCAATTCAGCTCATTTTCTGCTGTTAAGAGCTAAATTGCAAAATGTAGGTCAGGAGACTCGTATAATGCATTTGCTAATTTATGTTCATATCTAACAGGACACAATCTCCTTCTCAGCCTAAACTCTATTGTTTGGAAATGCGCTGATACACTTGAACAATATTCTGAATGAGGTGTTTATATGCAACTAATTTTGAGTAATACAGGCACACACTACTGTTTAAAATTTGGGCTCAGTGCGATTTTGAATGTTTTTGAAAGACGTCTCTTCTGCTCACCAAGGCTGCATTTATTTAATCAAAAATACAGTAAAAACTGTAAAAACTATGTCATATAATTACAATTTAAAGTAGCTGTTTTCAATGTGAATATATTGTAAAATGTAATTTATTCCTGTGATTCAGTGCTGAATTTTCAGCTTAATTACTTCAGTCTTAAGTGTCATGAAATCATTGAAATCATTAGAAATCATTAGAAATCATTCTAATATTCTGATTTGCTGATCAATGTTAAAAAACAGTTGTGCTGCTTCATATTTTTGTAGAAACCATGTTCCTTTTTTTCAGGATTTTTTTTTATTTGATTTTTTTTTATGAATGTGAAGTTCAAAAGCGCAGAATTTATTTGAAATAGAAATAATTTGTATAATTTGTAGTCAATAACAACATTTACTGACCACAAACCTTTGAATGGTAGTGTAAAGCAAATGTCTTTTTAATTTTTTTTTTTTTTTAATGGAATATTGCCTCAGCTGTGTTTGGCAGTCAGATTAATGCAATTTTAAATTTGTTTCTCATTTTAAACTGTGATTTATCTCAAGAAACTGGTATTATTTTGTATTATTTTTATTTAGCAGTATGTATCATTATATCCACCGGCATTTATTTGTGGATTTAAGAGTTCTTTTAATTTTTCATTTTACACACTTCTCTCTTCCCGGTTTTCTGCATGAGTTTGTATGTGTGGATTGACGCCTGTCGCTGCTGTTTTATCTGCGGTTTTTGTTCTGCCTTTTAAAACTTTTTTCTCTCTTCCTCAATATCCTGTGAAGATTGAGCTACTTAGACAGTCCACAAAAGCGTCAGATGAAAGATGGAATAATATGTTCATTTTCATAGTGTTAACAGACAAGAGAGAAATACATTCATTCCCTGACACACTTTTTATGACAAAGAATATAAGAATTTGCAAAATTATACTTTAAAGTGATATTTCTAGCTGATTTAACCCATATAAGGTAGTTTTGGTGCTATGCATGAATGTATTTAGGATAATTCAGCAATATTAAACAATATTTTGGACTTAATCAGAAGCAGTTAATTTAGATTTGACCATTTTAGGTTACAGTGCATATAATACTTTGTGGTAACACTTTAGTTTAGTGAACAAGTTGTTTATTAGCACGCATATAGCATATTGGCTGTTTATTAGTACTTATAAAGTACATGTTAATGCCTTAATCTGCATGAGCATATTTTAGATCACCTAATCCACCCCATACCTAAACTAACAACTAACAACTTAATAACTATTAATAAGCAGCAAATTTGATCCTGGACAACAAAACCAGTCGTAAGGGTAATTTTATTATTATTTTTTTTAATAAATAAGCTTTTCATTGATGTGGTTTATTAGGATAGAACATTATTTGGCCGAGATACAACTATTTGAAAATCTGGAATCTGAGGGTTAAAAAAACTGAAAATACTGAGAAAATCGCCTTTAAAGTTGTCCAAATGAAGTTCTTAGCAATGCACATTACTAGTTAAGTGTTGATATATTTACGGAAGGAAATTTACAAAATATCTTCATGGAACATGATTTTTGCTTAATATCATAATGATTTTTGGCATAAAAGAAAAAAATTTAACACATACAATGTATTGTTGGCTATTGCTACAAATATACCGGTGTTACTTATGACTGGTTTCGTGGTCCAGGGTGACAAATTATGAGTTTATTGAGGCAAAAGTCATAGTTAAGAGTGAATATGTGTTCACTAATCTAAAGTGTTACCATTTTTGCCTGTCTTGTTTTAGGATTTTCTTGATGTTACTTGCACTCTCAAGAGAAAATCACAAATAAAAACTCATTTTTTCCCTCTTTTAAGATTACATTGAGACCAAATGGAGACTTTTGCTTCAGTTTTTTGCTCCTCAGATCCATATTCACACATCTAGAGATTCAGATTGCACTCTGTGTTCACAAATCGCAGATCTTAATATGAATTCAAACATTTCTCATCAGTTCTCTGATACAGCATTCACATCAATTTCATAGCTCTATACCCTTACTGTATGTCAACGAGTGTCTCATCTGTGTCTGTTTTATAGCTCTAAAATGAAAATCTTCACAGAGAAGACCAGAGCTGTGAAAGATCAACCTCTGAGCAATAACGTTCTGCTCACTGCTGTGTTTTTTTACTGCTCTCAATCGTTCATCCACAGGTAAATGTTCCAAGTTTGATCAAGGGCAAATATCTCCTGGCCTCGGAGATGAATTAAACTTGCGAGGTTTGCTCTGTTCATTTTTGTTTTTACGAGAGCAAATGTCGCCGTTTTTCCAGCATGCGGCCATTACTGACGGGTATTGTCTGACATCTGCATAAATGCAGCGCATATTTATGATGTGTCAGCTGTGTTTGTCAGGCCGGACCTCACGGCGCGCTAAATCCAGCCCCTAAAGCTGCCAGCGGTAAGGTGCGACTTCAGGATTGACAGGTCTGTGAGTGACAGAATGAATATTTCTTCAGGAATATCAGCTCTGTCGGTTCGTCAATGGATTACTAAAAACAAGCCTGTGTTTTTACTGCCTCCATGTTTCCACTCCACACGCTCCGCTGCTGCGATTGTAAAGAATGAGAGGTTATATATTGAAGAGAAAAACTGAATATGCATGTGTGAATGTATTTTATGTTATAGACTTTCTCTGGTTAAACTTTTTAAAATGTAACTTCATCATTTACACAGAGGCGAGAAAACAAACAGGATTACTAGTCACTAATTAGATTAAAATAAAGAGCCCAAGTCAGTAATTGCTGTTAGGAATTGAGTTACATAAATATGGAATGTTTTGAAGGCTAATTAATACCACAAAACATCCAATGCTTTATTGATACATTGGTTTGTGTGTGTATATATATATATATATATATATATATACAGTTGAGGTCAAAAGTTTACATACACCTTGTAGAATCTGCAAAATGTTAATTATTTTACCAAAATAAAAGGAGTCATAGAAAATGCATGTTATTTTTTTTTTATATATTGTATTGACCTGAATAAGATATTCCTCACAAAACACTTTTACATATAGTTAACAAGAGAAAATAATAGTTGAAATATGAAAATGACCCCGTTCAAAAGTTTACATACACTTGATTCTTAATACTGTGTTGTTACCTGAATGATCCACAGCTGTGTTTTTTTGTTTAGTAATAGTTGTTTATGAGTCACTTGTTTGTCCTGAACAGTTAAACTGTCTGCTGTTCTTTAGAAAAAAATCCTTCAGGTCCCACAAATTCTTTGGTATTTCAGCATTTTTGTGTATTCAAACCCTTTCCAACAAGGACTATGATTTTGAGATCTATCTTTTCACACTGAGGACAACTGAGGGACTCATATGCAACTATTACAGACAGTTCAAACGCTCACTGGAAACACAATGCATTAAATTGAACATATTTTGTCTTTTGGGAAAAAAAAAAAAAAGCAAAATAAGAAAAATGTACACATCTTCATTCTTTTCAAAAGTTTTCACCCCCTGGCTCTTAATGCATTGTGTTTCCTTCTGGAGCATCAGTGATTGTTTGAACCTTCTGTAATAGTTGCATATGAGTCCCTCAGTGTGAAAAGATGGATCTTAAAATCATACAGGCTTTGTTGGAAAAGGTTTGAATACACAAAAATGCTGAAAAACCAAAGAATGTGTGGGATTTGAAAGATTTTTCTAAAGAACAGCAGGCAGTTTAACTTTCCCAACAATGACCAACAATTGCTAAAAAAAAATAAATAAAATAATAATCACAGCTGTGGATCATTCAGGTAACAACACAATATTAAGAATCAAGCGTATGTAAACTTTTGAACAGGTGTAGTTGTATGTGTATGACCTAACAGTTTAATCATGATTGAATATGCAGGAAATATAATTTTAGACTAAACAAGAGCGAGTGTCACAGATAGTATGAGTAAGTAGTAAAACACTCAGTTGTTTTTACAGTTTTAGCTCTTTTATAAAATGTTTGCTTTGATTGTTAATAAATAAATAAAGCCTCTTGCTTTCATATTTTAATCTAATCCAATGAGATTCAAACCCAGATAGGTTTGGAGGTCACCGAATGATCAAATCCAACATAATAACCATCCCGGGCTCTTAGTGATGCTGAATGAGCCGTATGAGAGCAGCATGTGGTCATATTTCAGACGGTGAGATCATACACTGACTCACAGCCTCAGCTATGGCCGGCTTTCATTCAGAAGCAGAAGTGCTGAGACTCACACACGGTTCCCAGAAGCTCTGAATCATTTCCACAATGATGATGATGGAAGTCAAATCAACACAGGTGTCCCTCAGCCGTTCTATTCAGCCATTAGATAATGTCTTGCTGTTTGATCACTAATAATAGGAGACTCCATAAATTATCCCTGCATGACTAAGAAGGGATTTTTACAGCATAACTCCATATACAGTAAGCATGGCAATGAAGTGAATAATTCCATATAAGAACAATATCAGATGTTGAACAGACTGGGTTGGATGTTGCCCATATGCTTATAGATATTCATCTGACTTCTTTTCTGATTGAACTTTTTAACTTTTGGTCCTAACTGAGGTTTCACATTTGTAGGAGTGTGTTAAGTATCTAAATAAATAAACGTTTGTACTAAGTACTAAGACTGTTTATGATAGATTGCTCCTAAGTCCCGGATAAAGGTACTTCCTTCCTACTAATACAGCAAGTTATTCAGCTGCAACCAATCAAAAGCTGCCCTTATGCGTTCCTCATTAATATTCATTAGAGGGAAACCGTTAAACGTGTCGAGTGGTGGCGTTTGAACTGGAGTTATGAAAGGTTTCATTACTAGTTCATCGATTTACATTGTCCAATCACTGTTAACCTTATAAATAAGCAAATAAGTACATCGATATATTAAATAAGTACATATTCGGGATTACAGTATAACGCACGGAACAAAGGTAACACAGGATTACACTTTCTCAGACATTCTTTCTGTATTTATCCCCAAGCTGTGAGGAAGGCTTCGTTATTAAATTCATACAGTGTGTTTATGAGTAATGCTGAATCACGTACATGATTCAGGTCGTCTGGCTCCAGCTCACTGCTGCTTATTGTGTGATTTGTATTATCATAGTGTGCTCTAGATATTATAACCTCACGATATTTGAGCCCAGAGGCAGGACAGACTCTTTGTGTCTGCTTCACAGGCTTTGAAGTTTGTTGATGACACATCACATGTGGCATCAGTCCACACTTCTGCCCTGTTTGGGGTAAAATACAAGAGCAGATCCTCCCCTGGTCTGTTTTTTATAGCAGCTTGGTGCTTTTTACATTGTGTTTTAATATAATATGTTTTTAAAAACACCTCATGTTTTTGTTTCTGATAGTATTTGTGTCAGTTTTTGTCATTTTACAGTCTTTATAGAGATAAGGAAGTTCATCCGCTCTTGTGCTGTGATACAACAGATTTAGATTAAAAAATAATAATAATAATAACTAGAAAATACATGCATCTATCTATAGAGACTATCATTAATTACAGCAGAGCTTTCATTACTTTAGAAGCATCTGAAAACAGGCCTGTGTGTGAACACATAATAATACAAACCCGTAACTCCAGTGCTCCATCTGCTGGGGAAAAAAACTGTATTATACAATGATACTAAAGCACAACTTCCTCCCCCCCCCCCACAACAACAACAATACCAACAAAAAAAGAACAGGTATTGTTTTGGTTTTAGGACAACTTTGATGAAAGGTTGTGATCGACTTCAAATGTTGAGTGCTGTATATTAGCAGCACTCTGATATGGTATCAACTGCAAATTTATAGTCATTTAACATATTTGAAAGCTACTATGTTAAACATTTAATAAGCCTGAGGTGCAAATTATTAGTTTTATTAGGCTATTAATGACATGCAGAATGCAAACAATTTTGTAAGATCTGTTAAATAGTACTAAAATACTACTAAAACACAGCAAACATACATTACTTATATAGATTTATCATTGTTTAGTGTTGTGTGTGTGTTTTAATTATTGCTGTAATTTCCCTGGAAAAAGTAATAAGAACTAACCAGCTATTTAAATACTAACTTGTTTATTGGTCTACTGTAAAAGCACTAAACTATTATACATATCATTTTCAGTTAAATTCAAATTTAAATTTTAGATGAAAGACCTAAACTTGAAAACTTAAACTTGACAAAAATGAGAAAAGTTGCCTTGACAAATAACTGGAATACATAAGTCTAACCCTAAGTACTAAAATTACTAAAACTGAACTAAAACTAAAGCTATAAACTTTATAAAAGCACATTTCTAGATCTTTAGACATGGTTGTTCCATTACGCTTAATAAAAATGACAAAAGCGCATAACAAAAATACTACAATTAAAACTGAGAATATAAAAATAAAAGGTCATTAAAAATATGAATAAATAATAAAATACTCTAAAGTTTACACTACCAGTCAAAAGTTTTTGAACAGTAAGATTTTTGTTTTTTAAAGAAGTCTCTTTTCACCACAAGCCTGCATTTACAGCATTTGATTCAAAGTAGAGCAAAAACAATAGTTTTGAAATATTTTTACTATTTAAAAGAACTGCTTTCTATTTGAATATATTTTCAAATGTAATTTATTCCTATGATTTCAAAGCTGAATTTTCAGCATCATTACTCCAGTCACATGATCCTTCAGAAGTCGTTCTAATATTATCGAATTTTACAATATATTCAAATAGAAAGCAGTTGTTCTATATCGTAAAAATATTTCACAATATTAATGCATTTAACAGTATTTTGCAGTATTTTGTATAAATGCAGGCTTGATGAGGAGAAGAGACTTTTAAAAATATATTAAAAATCTTGACTGGTAGTGTATGTAATATTAAGAATATACCATGTAATAATAAAATAACACTGCACTAGCATTCATTGCATTATTGCTGGAAAGCAAATAATAACATATTTAAGTCAATATTTAAGACTAACCTGGTTGAAGCAATGTAGATTAGACTTGGTAGAATAACACAACTTGAGATCATTTTTCTTAAAAAAAGTTTATTAAACGTTGGATGATAATTTAATGCTGGGCTGCTGTGTTAGACTCAGAGTAAAGTACAGAGATTATCAGGAAAGGCAAAAGGTTCAGGAGAAAAGGCACTTACAACAAACACGCCGTTCTTTAGAAACGAGGGAAGGAAACATGATCTTATGTTAACAAGCAGAAACTATTGAATAAATTCCTTAAAGACCTGAAGAGGTAATAAGATTCTAACACATCTAATACATGCAGAGAACAACGTAGCAAATAAATACATCAAAAAAGCACTCGCCTTCTACTATTAACATGACTGTTACCTGATGTTATTCATCTAACAAACTAAAGTTAGAAAAATAGCATAAATATATAAACCAGACAAGCAAATCCACAGACACATCGAGTTCACATACATCTCTTGACACTATACATTATAAAACTCTTTATGAAAAATAACTCTTTATAAAACACACGGTAAACTCAGAGCAAGATCTGCAAACAAATCCATTGTTAAGTGCTTCATATCTCCTTCAGTCTTATGACACATCCGAGCATTTTAAGCAAACTCTATGTCTACAAAATACTCTTTTAGCTTCAAAAATATCTGAGATCATTGGTTGATCGTGGCTTGATTGTGATTAATTAGATGGTCATCTTTTTATAGCCCATCCATTTATTAAAAATGGCTTTAAAGCAATGTTTCTACCAAAAACAAAATGATCATGTCATTCATATCAGATACTTTTGTTCTTTTTGTTTAACAAAAATGAGTTATTTTGACACAATTCCACACCTATATGAGTTTTTTGATATTGATAAACTATGGAAGTCATTGGTTACCAGTATTGTTCAGAATATCTTCTGTGTTCAACAGAAGAAAGAAACTCGTCAAGATGTGGAACGACATGAGGGTGAGTACATGGCAGAATTTTCATTATTTGCTCATTTGGGATGATTTACTGGTGCGACTCTCTGATTGGTGGAATTTTCTGTGGAGCATCATGGGTAATGTAGTTTTTCACCAGGGATTCCACTGCTACACATAGAAATAATGCAAACTGATGGCTTCAACAAAAGCATATACCTTCGACTAACAACTTCTGAGCTCACAGAAGGTCTGTTTTTGAAGGTTTATAAGTTATTGTTAAAAATCAATTTCCCTATGCAGAACATGAATGACAATTTTACTTCCAGGACCTGACTGTTGTGCTGTAATACATGCTTGACTGTAGCTGCACGTTCAAGCGTGATTATTCGAGTATTCAAGCCTCTATCTGAGCTGCTGTGTGGACAGGGCATATTGAAACTCATGTCTGTAATCAAAGGGGTCATATGATGTAGACAAAAAGAACATTATTTTGTGTATTTGGTGTAATGCAATGTGTTTATGCGGTTTGAGGTAAAAAAAAAAAAAACACATTATTTTCCACATACTGTACATTGTTGTTGCTCCTCTCTGCCCCACTCTTCTCAAACACGCAGATTTTTACAAAGCTCATCGTTCTGAAAAGCACGGTGTTCTCTGATTGGCCAGCTATCCGGTGCATTGTGATTGGCCGAATACCTCAAGAATGTGACAGAAATGTTACGCCCCTTACCATGTTGTGATGCTGTGCGACGAAACTAAAACAATAAAACCTATTATAAACAAAGGCGTTTGTTGCATCCAGTGAGGACATAATTACTGATTATAATGACCCATACTGTCTTTTTAAACATAACACCATGTCTGCATTTCTGATCGTAGAAACGGCAAACAACAAGCACTACTCTACACTGCACAAAACTCGCATTTGAAAAGTCAGTAGCAAATTCTTTAAGTATGAAAATGTACTTACAGGCTGTGAGTCAGACGCGCCAGACTGTGCAAAGTTGGAATTGCCCCACTTTATAGTGTGCACAGTTGGCATTGTAGGTTACTCTCTCAGGTTCAGGAAACAATCCTCCGTAAAATGCGCTGCTCGAATATTTGTGTTGTAACTTAACCGCTGATTTTTGTACTCACTGAGGCCAAACAAAGTACTTTCACCTTTGCAACGAAACACAGCGTCTCCACAACATGGCGGCGGGTGCAACCATACTACAGTGAGAATAAAAGATACGTACATTTGATGTACATTTGGGCGGTGTTATGCAAATCTTCCCACACCATGATGTAGATTTATGGGGGCATTTGAATGAGCTGTTTTAGCAAGGCGTGGCTGAGTCTTAACTTTTATAAAGAATATCTCTTTGGGTTTGAGACGTCAATCTTTGCAACTTTACAGACCTTATAAATGCACGAACAGCTTGTAACACTCCAAAGACAAAGAAAACATGAAATCACATCATATGACCCCTTTAAATGCGGTTGTCAATCCACAACACTGATTTTGGGTGACTTCTGTCTTTACGGGTGTTACGGGACTCATCAGTGGGAGGAGCTTCGGTCGTTGGCCACATCCTGTAGGCGTCTGAGCAGAGCTGTCTGATTCTCCTGGCAGAGCCTTTTGGCGGGAGACTGTTGCTCTTCCTCCAGGGCGATACTTCGCTTTTTGGTGGGCGTTTCGCCCGTTCGAATCATGCTGTTAATCTCCCGCAGCCGCTGTGAGATAAACGGAAAAATTGTTTGAGAACTAGTTTTTGATGAATCTGAAGAATGAATCTGAACAGAAAATGTTTTTACGTTGGATGGGCTGGAGCTGACGTAGTAGAAGATCTTGTCTCGAGGAGAAATTGGGCTGCCGGTCTTGTGTGGAGAGATGTAGATGGAGTGATTGTGGGACAGGAGCACCCGGCGTGGAGAGCCAATGCGGAGTGATGGATATGGACAAAGGGGAGGAGCTTCAGCCTGCAAACACACACACAACTGCAGTTACAAATCTGAATCTGAATCATCACTAAACTGACTGGAGCTGAATAATTTGAATTTGTTTCATATTTGAATAAGCCTCAGTAATTCTGTTACTTTCCTTTATATTACTGTGAAGCTGCTTCGAAAATTTGCATTGTATGAAGTGTTATAGAAATAAAGGTAACTTGACTTGAGACCACAGTAATACTGAAAACAGACAATAGTTACCCCGTTTTTCGGCGAGTTGCTGGAGTAACGCAGAGCGAACGGTTTGATCTGTTTGATGTAGACGTGGTTGTAGAAACGGATGAGGTCTCCCCTCTCCTCCTCCTGCTCTTGGGGGCCCCCAGGGGCCCGGGTCGGGGTGGATGGGGCGCTGCTGGGCTGGGGAATGGGCAGAGTGCTGCTGGAGCGCATGGACACGGGACTGCTCTCACCACTGGCTGTAAAGCAGAAAAACAGGAAGTCATTGTAATGAATTCACAACCTGCAAATGATTTTGGCATTCCCATGTCCGTTTAGAACTGGTCGCATGCGAGCATATAAAACAGTCATAAAATAAATATTTTCAACTAAAACCATGCTGTATATGATAAATAAACATGCAAAACTTCCAAGTTACATTGTTATAATGCTGTTATTTTTACATTTATGCCAGTTTTAGTTATTAAATTTCTCATTTTCTCACATTTCTCATTTTACAAGAACTACAGAAGTACCACTGTAATGCAAGAAACCAAACATATTAACAATGAAATTTATAAGACTATACAATCTAAGAATTACCAATACTGTCAAAATCAATTAAATTAAATATTCATAATGATTTATGATTTATGAATGCTCAAAACAGTCCAAATGTATAAAATCAACATTGTTCATTTTCTAACAAACAACATTTTTGTTTTCTAAACTAAATATAATAATTTACTTGCATATATACAGTTGAAGTCAAAAGTTTACACACATCTTGCAGAATATTAATTATTTTACCAAAAGAGAGAGATCATACAAAATGCATGTTATTTTTTTAATTTAGTACTGACTTAAATATTTCACATAAAATACATTTACATATAGTCTACAAAAGAAAATGATAACTGAATTTGTGAAAAAGACTCAAAAGTTTACATACACTTGATTCTTAACACTGTGTTGTTACCTGAATGATCCACAGCTGTGTTTTTGTTTAGTAACATTTGTTTGTGAGTCCCTTGTTTGTCCTGAACAGTTAAACTGCCCGTTGTTCTTCAGAAAAAACCTTCAAAAACCTTTTTTTTCATTTAGTACTTCCCTTCAGAAGCTACTTACATGAATTTAGAAGACAAAATAAGTGAAATTCACCCTGATCTTTAAATTCAAAAAGTTTTCAAAACAGACCAGAATGCACCATATGGCACAGAAACAGAAAAGAACACATGGAAAACATTCATGAAAATGCACCTGTTGACATTGGTGTTAATTTTTCAGTAAGGCTGCATTGTTTTAGCACTGAATTTACTATTCACCGTATTCAAGTTGGCGCATCATGCAATTATGTGGGCATGCAAATTACAGAACTACCAAAATAGCAGACTGTCCGGTGTCAAAGGCTCTTTATGAAGTGTGCTACCTTGTTCTTGTCCTCCCTCTGTCGGTGAGCACTGTCTATGGGTGTTTTCACTGTTTCCTGAGTGGCGTCTCTTTCTCCCAGAGATCAGCACACTCCTGTACACCTGAAATACCATTGTCATCTTTGTTAATATCTTCATCACATCAACATCTTGCTCACTGTTTTTACACGTGGACTGAAGTTACACTTACACTGCTGCTGGCCTGAGGTTGAGATCTGTAGCACTTCATGATGTTCTGAAAGGACTTATCCTCTTTTGTCACCTGAACAATGGACAAAATAGTTAAAGCGGCCATTTTTCTTGCTCTTTTGAAATACAAAAAAATGCATGTGACATACAGTAGCATGGAATCTTGATTTAACACATCATTGCTCTGCAATTTTGACAAACATTAAACTATACATTCATTTTCTGAAGAAAAACTGCTACAAATGTCTAGAATATGACCAATTACATATCAGCACACATATGATAAATAATGTTTAAATACCTTAGTCATGACGTAGATGGCACACATGAGGAGCTGGTCCAGATGTCGGTCCATCATGAGGTCAGTGCAGTGCACTAGCGAATACTCAAAACACGTCCAGATTTTCCTGCGCAGATCTGCGCTGATGTCCAGTTTAGCACACAAGTCTCTTAGACGTACACTAGCAAGATGATACACCTAATGAAGGAAAGGGGCTTTATTTTGAGTTGAATGACATCTATTGAATTTTCTGAACAGTTTTAGCATGTTAACGGATATGACAATTTTAATGCATTTGGCCATGGCAGACTAGATCTGCTATAGACACTGCTGTTGCTGGACTTGCTACACAGATACACAAACACGCTTCTGTGAGCATGTCAGATGTGCTGCTGCATGAATATTCATACATCAATCTCATAGCAGATCTAGACAGGTGGTGCTGGGGAGGTGGAGGGTTTCAGAGAAGGTTTCAGAGTTCACACTGAACTTATAAATAGTCCAGTTCCTGCAAAACCCTTCACCTCCCCCAGCACCACCTGTCTAGATCTGGCACAAAGTGTATTTAAATGCTGAGCAAGGAAGCTCATTAGTTACAGATTTAGCAGAAGCCAATAAGCTTATGCCATGTAGTAAATGGTGTGATTGCTAGCCTGCACCATCTAGAGATTCATGACTAAATAAATGATTTAAATAAACACAGATCTTACTGTACCTTGCGGAAAAACAGGCAGAGGGAGCCGGTCTTCTGTACTCGTTTGGTGGGTGTTCCCTGCTGAGGGCTCTTCTTGTCCTGTTTGGCAGGGCTGGGGTTGTTCTGGACTGTAGGTGTTGCTGTCAGCTGCTGGGCGGTCAGGGTGCCCGTAAGAGCCTGGGCACTGAGCGTTGGCAGAGCCCCCCCACCTTGACCCGTCACGCTCACCTGCACCGGGATGAATGTGATGCCCCCGCTCTCATTTGCTATTCCTAAAAACAGTGTAAAGGCCTTAACAATGTTAAGAAACTTTTAAAGACACTCCATTGTTATTTTATGTATTTATACACCCGTCCCGTGTAACTGTATAAATGCAATATCACACTCGTAGACATGAGATATGGCTGTATATCGTCATGCTGTGATTACCTACGACCAAATCACAACAGTGCCGATATACAGCCATATCTCACGTCTTCTTGTGTGATATTGCTTACTTATTATTTTACGCATCTAGTTCAGTCAGGAAACTTCACACAGGCACAGGCTGACTGGTCTCTGCTCATTCTGCAGCCATTGATTGCTCAACTTTTAAACAGTCTGATTCAAGATTTGGTTTAAGCTGGTCTTTCTTCTGAAACCCTCCACCTCCCCCAGCACCACCTGTCTAGATCCGCTTACGGATTTATGTATGACTATTCACGGAGCAACAGCACATCTTACATGTGCACAGCAGTGTTTTAAGTAGAAGAATCTGTGTTTTGATCACTTAGAATGGGGTTTTTCTATGGCATTACCCACTTGATAACAGATTCCTAAAGGTACAGATGATCAGTTGATGATACAAGATTATTTTGCACCTTGAACAGGTATAGTGACTGTCTGGCCGTTGTTTGCTGTGACAGTCGCTGTTGCCATGGTGACCACAGTCTGTCCAGCTGGGATGGGGCTGACCAGAGACGGCTGGGCCACTTTGACTGGTTGAGCAGGCTCGGAGTTTGAATCTCCATCGACAAAGAGGCGGCGACAGGCCGTGCCAGTAGGAGGTGAGTTGTAGCGGTCATGGAGAGATGTAGGGGACGGAGAAACTCCTGCAGGAAAATTTGAACGTTCAGTTTGTTTCAGTAAATGTATAGAAATAATCCTGTATTCAGTCACAGTGCTTGTTTATTCCAAGTAAGGCACCTTTTCCTGCTCCGGTGATGTTACTGCTGAACTCACTCTTGTTGGGAGTATGTGTGTTGCTTCCTGAACTGTCCTCCAGGTGTTGAGGAGGCATTACCTGTAATTAATTTTGCACTTAAGTATGCTCTCTTAAATTCTATTATTTATCTGTTGTTATTATTTACTTCTTTTTGAGAAAGGATAGCAAAGATCACTGATAATTTCTTATGTGGTCATAGGCAGTTATGTTGTTCTGACCTCCTGGCAGGCAGGAACGCAGTTCTTGGCTTCTCGGATGCTCTCCCACAGCGGGGAGTTTCCTTTCCATGCCAAAGATTCCAATACCTGCTCCTCAACATGGTTCAGATGTTTGACTACCTCACGGAAAAGACCCTCCTCTGCCCGTACCAATACCTCAATCACCTGTGAGTGAGATAGAGAGGCTTTGAATGTTATGAATGAATGCAATGCCATTTTAACAGTTAATTTCTATCTCTATATTCACTGACCTTGTAGAAGTGATAGGCGGGGAGGTCAAAGATTTGCAGGACTCTGGGAAACTCTCCCGGTGGTCGATAGGAGAAGATGACAATCTCCAGGCAACAGACGATCAGTGACCGGTTAAATATATCCTGCTCTAGAATGCCCTGAGACACACAATATAACATTCAGAAGACAGAATTAAGCTCTGTCAGGGTATATACATTCTATTCATTGCTTATTTAAGGCATTATACTATGATTATTTTTAAACTGAAGATGAAACCTACAGACAGGTCCGTGTCTCCAAGTCGCTTCTTTTCCTGGTTGATGATCACTTCTAGTGATTTGTAATAAAGTGCCTCAGCCAAGCAAAAATATTTCACTGCAACATCTATGAAAAAGAATTCCCCAATCAACAAATGATCAGTGTTTGAATTGTGGGAAAAGTCATGAGCTACAAATTAAAGAACAAAATGATAAAAATATGCCATAAGGAAGTATGAACATGCACACCTCTTGCCAGAGTCTTGTTATTGTCTCCTGTTCCTTCATAATTCTGAAGAAAAATCTCTGACATCTCCTTCAGTCTGGCTGCTATTGACTCACTGGGGTCTCTTACACATGATCTGTTACACACAAACAGAAAAAATACCATTGATTCCAGTGCACAGAAAATTTCACAGGTCACTGGAATCACTGCAGTCACTAGAATTCACTAGAATTCCAGTTCACTCTAAACTTATAATCAGAATACGCTGAATTCACTTAATCACTGTTCACAGTTTTATTGTACTCTCTGGAATCACAGTTTAAAGAAATAACTGGAATTATGTCAAACATCTTACTGGAATTATAGTTTTACGGGACTCTCTGGAATCACATTTTTTACTGGACTTTTACTGGATCAGGTTATACAAGTAAATGGAATTATGTAAATTTACTGGACAAACGTCTTACTGGAATCACATTTTTACTGGACTCATTGGAATCATAGTTTGTGTAAATAACTGGAATTACATCAATTTACTGGACTAACATATTGCTGGAATCACATTTTTCCTGGAATCTCTGGAATGACAGTTGTGGACTCTGGAAGTTTATGGAATAACTGGAATTATCTTAATTTATTGGACTAACATCTTACTGGAATCACAATTTTACTGGACATTCTGGAATCACAGTTTTACTGGACATTTTTTGACTCTCTGGAATCACAGTTTGTGTAAAAAACTGGAATTACATCAATTTATTTGACTAACATCTTACTGGAATCACATTTTTACAGGACTTTCTGAAATCACTTTCTGGAATCACAGTTTTACTGGACTCTCTGGAAACATGTTTTTACTGGATTCTTTGGAATCACATTTTTACTGGACTCTCTGGAATCAAAGTTTGTGTAAATAACTGGAATTACATAAATTTATTGAACTAGCATCTTACTGGAATCAGTTTTACTGAACTCCCTGGAATCACATTTTTCTGGACTCTCTGGAATCACATTGTATAGAAGTAACTGGAATTACATCAATTTTTATTGGACAAACATCTTACTGGAATCACATTTTTACGGGACTTTCTGGAATCACATTATACTGGACTTTCTGGAATCACAGTTTGTGTAAATAACTGGAATTACATCAATTTATTGAACTGGCGTCTTACTGGAATCACAGTTTTACTGGACTCTCTGGAATCACAGTTTATGTAAATAACTGGAAATATGTAAATTTATTGGAGTAAAATATTACTGCAATCACATTTTTACTGGACTCTTTAGAATCACAGTTTTACTGGATCTTCTGGAATCACAGTTTATAGAAGTAACTGGAATTACATCAATTTATCGGATAAAAATCTTACTGGAATCACATTATACTGGACTTTCTGGAATCACAGTTTTACTGGACTCTCTGGAATCATATTTTTCCTGGATTCTCTGAAATGACATTTTTATTGGACTCTCTGGAATCCCAGTTTGTATAAATAACTGGAAGTACATCAATTTATTGAACTGGCGTCTTACTGGAATCACAGTTTTACTGGACTCTCTGGAATCACAGTTTATGTAAATAACTGGAAATATGTAAATTTATTGGAGTAAAATATTACTGCAATCACATTTTTACTGGACTCTTTAGAATCACAGTTTTACTGGATCTTCTGGAATCACAGTTTATAGAAGTAACTGGAATTACATCAATTTATCGGATAAAAATCTTACTGGAATCACATTATACTGGACTTTCTGGAATCACAGTTTTACTGGACTCTCTGGAATCATATTTTTCCTGGATTCTCTGAAATGACATTTTTATTGGACTCTCTGGAATCCCAGTTTGTATAAATAACTGGAATTACATCAATTTATTGAACTAGCATCTTACTGGAATCACAGTTTTACTCAACTCTCTGGAATCACATTTGACTGGACTCTCTGGAATCACAGTTCATGGAAATATCTAGAAATACCTCAATTTATTGGACTAACATCTTACTGGAATCACATTTTACTGGACCCTCTGGAATCATAGTTTTACTGGACTCTCTGGATTCACAGTTTTTGGAAATAACTGGAATTCCATCATTTTATTGGACAAACATCTTACTGGAATCAGTTTTACTGGGCTCTCTGGAATTACAGTTTACTGGAATATCCTCTAATTAAAGCGTGCTGGAAATTACAAGACAGTGTAATCAGTACAAGAACATTTCAGTTGACAGTGAACTGTGGTTGCAGTGAACCAACAGTAAATACAGGTAGTCTGCTTCTTGTCTTTGGGTGTATGCAGCAGATTGTGACTGACACAAAAGCTAACTTGGGCTCACCTGAAAATGTCTCTGAGTCTCATGCTGGGTCTGTATTTGAATCCTGTCAGCAGAGTGTGCAGACGGCCCACGCTCTGCATCGCAGTGGAAATAGGGGTACCAGCACTGCTCTCCGACACGTACCTCCTTCCCGTCAAAGGAGTGGACACTTTCAGAGCAGATGCCTGTAAAACAAACACACACGTTTATTAATAAAAATAACATCATTATTTATCATTGAGAATTATTTTTATTTGTATTTATGTTTGTCGGACACACGTACTGCCATGGAGTTTTGGAGCGGGTTGGTCAATCGTTCCTGGTTCTCTATTCCTTCACACAAACAAGGTCCTGGGGTGCCAATGTCTTCTCTAGCCGCTTCTCCCAGAAATATCCTCTCATCCAGAGAACCAGATGACAACACGTGTTCCTCGTACACACGATTCAGAGAAGCACTAAAGAAAAACAGAGAGTGAGGAGATCATAAACTACAGGAGAAACATTTGAGCAGCTTCATGGGAAGTGAGTGTTTAACTGAAAAGAGATGCTCACAGACTGTCACCAAAATTCACTGGCTCTAAAAATCCTGTCAGCGTGTCTTCCTTCCCTTTCAAAACCTGTGCGATAGAAAAGATGGGATATACCAAATATATCAATGGTAGTCTTCAGTGTCACATGATTCTTCAGACCTCATTCTTATATGCTGATTTGGTGCTAATTATTATGATTTTTTCTTTGTGCTCAATTATTAATAATGGTTCTTATTATTATCCATGTTGAAAACAGTATTTACTGCTTAAAACAAAAGCATTTAACAGCATGTGTTTACTGTCACTTTTGATAAATTACTCAAAACTTTTAAATGGTAGTGTATCACAGTTTCCACAAAAATATGAAGCAGCACAACTGTTAGTCTACATTATATGTCTGGAGTATTTCCAGTACCTTGCGCTCAAAGAGTTTCTTAATGAAAGGTTTCCAGAAATGCTCCTTTGCTCCTTTAGCCTCCAGCACCAGCCCATCATGAAGCTCACACAGCTTCTCTATGAAACATAATGAACCCGGGCCAGGCTTGTAATCTTTGCTGTTGAAGTCCTCGGGCAACCCTGCGCACAAACCGAACACAAACCAATGTTTGTTTGACCTTACTGTCTGGACAGCTGATCCCAAATCAAATGCTTCATTTTGGTTTTGAAGAAGAATGAATGCTGTGTGTGTGGGACCTTTAAAAGCTGGGTTGAGCAGATCTTTACGACTAGAGCACAGGAGAGCGTTGCAGTAAACCAGGTCCAGAGCGCACAGGAGCAGATGATACGAGTTCACCAGATCATCACTGATCATTGGGAAGTTTCCTAAAGGAGAGAGGAGCAAAAAATAATGTGATTAAATATAAAAACAATAATAATATATGAGGGTATCAGTGGTGGTTGTCCAAGGATCTCTTATGACATTGGACTGTAAAGACATTTTTGGTTCTGGCTCGAAGGCTTATACTTTGGTATAAACTTGTTTTCTCAACTAAAACTTAACAATCTGTCAAACATATTACAGTAAAGAGCTGAGCACAATAGTGTTGAGCAGGAAAACTCTGCTGATCACACTGCAAACGTATATCAAGCAGACAGGTGGCCAACTTTACTGCAACAACAGGAAAAGTCTGCAAAAAAATCAACATGTGCTGTTAGGCCACAATGCCTGGATTTATCATTTCCTGTTTAATTCATTTCAAGAGTTACAGTACCAGCCTGTACAATGCAAAGAAAACATTAAGCCTGTAAAGTGATGTATACCAGCAGCAAATCTCAACTGTTTGATTGCTCCCCAGGTAACAAATTTAGGTTGTAAAAACATTGTGGGAACATTGTTTTGCAATGTTTAAATGTTTAGTTTTCTCGTCATGATTATAACATAATTTGAAGGCTACAACAGTTCTTACAACATTCGATAGATACGATCAATACTACTTATACTACTAATATAATGTTGTTTTCAAAGTTAATCTTTAATATTCTAAGACCGTTTAAATGTCCAGTTTTCTTGCTGTGATTAGAATGTTATTTAAATATGTTCTAAACGTTTCTTAGAATGTTCATCAAGTACAAATAGTATCATGAGAATCTTCTAAGAACATTCTATCTCAACGTTATGAGAATATATATCAAATAGTAATTTATAAGAATGTTCCATAAGCAATACATTAACATTACATTTTGTCCTAACATTTATAGAACTTAAAAAAAGGTCCCAAACTGTAAACGATATATTTGTGTCATATATTCATTATAATTTTCTGTAAAGCTGTTTGGAAACAATGTGTTGAAACATATACAAATACATTTGACTTGACTTGCACTTACAGTGCTTTTAAAAATTAGGCTATAACTGGATGAGACACTGCATATAGTTATCGCCTTACTCAGCTGATTGATTAAATTGATCATTTTTTGTATTACAAGTTTATTTTATGTTAGGTTTAAATATGCAAATGAGGCATTATTTAATGAAATATGCATTAATTTGTATACAATTCTAGTAGAAAATTCTAAACTCTGGATGAAGTCAGTTTCAAAATTCTTGTTTTATTTTTTAGACATATTAGAGTCAAATGTTTTTACAGAGGAATTTTGGGTATCTCCTTTTTGTCACCCCATAATTCAGAAAATACCTAGAACAGACAGCAAACATTATATTTTCACATTTTTAGGAGTTATAACATGTTGTATATAATCAAGGAAATTATATATGAACAAATCCCTTTGTAAAAACCTTTAGAATATAGAAAAGTTATATAATGAAAAGTTTTGTCTGTGCGTGTGTGTGTGTGTAAGAGCTACTGAAGTGTACGAGTGAAACTCATTTTGAGAAAACAGCCTTTAAAAATGTATTGTAACTGAAATCTGTTGACACAAATAGATAAGATGATATAAAAAGAAACACTTAACAGTGTCTTTTGATGTTTTTTTTCCAGTAGTCTGAAAAAACACTTTATGAAAAACAAAAAAGCCCCAAATCTCAAACTTGACAGGTGCATGAAAAAAAAAAAAAACAGTTTTTGCCTGCAGTGTCTCCAGTATTAAAATTCTATTTAATACTGACATGTTCTCAGAATTCCCCCTGTTACATAAGTGTAAGACATGACACCATAATGGCATAATTTGGAATTTAAATTTGCAAAGGAATTGTTGATAACAGTTCGCAAAATGACTCAACTGATTCACTGAAAAAACTCCAATGACTCAATAATCTTACTTGGCGTATTAATTATTACTCAGATACGTTTGCAGTATGTAGTATGTGCACTGTGCAGTGTATTTACATTTTCTGCTGTATATGCTAATATGACCTCCTGCATTTTCCATAATGTGCAAAATACAACCAGTGCACACTGTACAGAATACTGTATCCCACAATGCAATGCATTCAGTGCAATACCTTCAATTTCCAGTGTGACAAATGAAATCAGTGGCAAATTTGAACTTAACTGTAAACTACTTGGCTTATTGCTTTAATGAACTGCTAAAAACCAACAATCAAACAAACAAATAAAATATGCAAAATAAAGTTTTTCTCTCCTAGATTACTTTCCAAAGAAATACAGTAACTGTCATTCACTTGCACAAGACATGCACCTTTCACTTCTATACATTTCAGATTTGCAATGCACAATAAAACACATTGTCAAGTTAAGCTGAATTAGGTTTGCTGCACTACTTACATGCATTTTCTTATTTCATTCCCCAGATAACGTGACCTTTCATCTTTTAGCAGCAGCAGGCTCTTTTCCCTGCATTGGGTTCTGCAGAATGAGGGATTTTCCTCCAGGACGGGATACAGAAGGACACAGATCTGCCCCAGTGGCCCGCTGAGCTTTACTCAAACACAGACAAGTCCTGACTTGTCATCTGGGCTAGTTGCTATGTTAAGTGACGCACGCGGCATATGAGGAAATAATGCGCTCAGCTGGTATCCTCTTGCTCTGCTGCTTTCTGCATTTTAAGCATGAATTTCACAATTTACTTATTAAATATTTTCAATATTTTGTCGGAATACACCCAGATAAAAAGTAATCTGAGCTCAGTTTAGGTTTGAGCTTCATGGATGACATTGTTAACGGCATGACATGCAGTATTGTATGCCATTAATAATGACGCAATTCAGAAGGCTTTACAAACGGATCATTCATAACTTGCTTAAAAGATTACTAGAAAAAAAGACTGAAATAAACAATTCAATCATCTGATTCGGACTGAGGCGCTTATACAGCACAACTAAATGTATCTATGTATCAGAATAAAAGTGTTTATTTGCTTCTCAAGATGTAGTGAAGTAGAACTGAAAGTCAGCAGATTTATATTTATATTTGCAGCATGTGCAGGTTATACTTCACCCCAAAATCAAGAGGAAGATATGAGAAATTACATTTGGATAATTAAAAGAGATAAATAATAATAATAATAATAATAATAATAATAATAATAATAACAATAAAAAAATAATAAAGGTTATTATTATTATTATTATTAGTAGTAGTAGTAGTATTTTTATTATCTTTATTATTTTCTCATTTTATTATCAAAATGACATTACTCATATCTTTTGATAATATACTACTACTGCTACTAATAAAGATAATTGTTATTGTTATTACTAATATTTTTATTATTAGTAGTAGAATTTTTATTATTATTATTTTCTCTTTTTACTATCAAATAATAATAATAATATAATAATAAAGGTAATTAATAATAATAATAATAATAATAATATTATAATTAGTAATAATAATAATAATAGTATTATTATTATAATTAGTAGTATTTTTTATTATCATTATTATTTTCTCCTTTTATTATAAAAATGGCATTTCTCATATCTTTAGATGATGACAATAATAATAACATTAATAATAATAATAATCATCATCATCGTCATCATCATCATCATAATAAAAGGTAATTGTTATTGTTATTATTAATATTTTTATTATTAGTAGCAGTATTTTATTATAATTTTTATTTTCTCCTTTTAGAATCAAATAATAATAGTGGTCAAATGATTAATCGCGATTAACTGCATCCAAAAAGTTTTTGTTTACATAATAGGCTATATGTGTGTATATTTATTATGTATACATGAATACACAAACATACAGTATATATTTTGAAAATATTTCCATATATTTCTATGTATATATTTATATTCATATAATTTATATTATATATAAATATATTTAATATATAAAGTTAACACATTTTTCTTAAATATATACATGCATGTGTGTGTATTTACACATATATTATGTAAACAATAATATAATAATAATAATAATAATAATAATAATAATAAAGGTCATTATTATTGTTGTTGTTATTATTATTATTATTATTTTAGTAGAATTATTTTTATTATCATTATAATTTTCTCTTTTTAATATCCAGATGGAATTTGTAATATCTCTTAATAATAATAATAATAATAATAATAATAATAATCAATGACATTTATTATTTAATAATAATAGCAACAACAATAATATTTTAGCACCAATAAGATATTTTGCATTATGATATAATTTTCATGACAAGCAATTTTTCCACCAAATTCTCCTTACTGAAATTATTCCACTATAATGTTTTATTTTTAATTAGTTCAAAATACAGCATTTAATTTATGCTGAATTACATGTATAAATTCACATTTACAATATTGCATTAATTAAGATAATGCATGGAAACGTTTTTTTGTGTAAATTAAAGCACAACATAATTTCTCACTTTTTAATTGTCACCATATTTCCTTTGGATTCACCAATTTCTACTTAATTTCTCTCCAGCTCTGATGAGATCTTATTGCAGCATGCCTGATCTTGCAGCTCAACACAAACAACGAAAATATCTGCTTTCAACACGGCAAATTCACCCGCAGCATTAAACGAGCGACTCTGCAGATGAGACGGGCATGTGTTGATGTGTGTGTGAGGAAATGCTCTGTCCCCGCTGGCCTCTGACCCAATCAAACATGCCTGCACAGGCCCACATAATGAGCCCAGGTCACATGACCAAGTTCTCTGCGCTCTCAGCCAATGACGGCCTGTCCTTCTGTTAGACACTCTCCACAGCTTATGACCCTCTTATGGGACACTACAGGAGGAACAATCCCACGAAACACTGCCTCATTACAGCAGGAGCTTTCCTCGGCTCCTGCTAATCTCTTCAGCACTCATTCCTCTCTAAAGTCGCCTTCTGTCCCACCCTCAGTCCAATGTTATTTAGCAAAACGATCCACTGAAGCATAAAAATCCAACAGATACAGGCTGAAAACATGACATTTTAAGCTTTCCTTTCATTCTGCACTTCCACAGATGTGTATGTTTTTACTAGTCTGAAAGGTGTAATTAACATTATAGTGCAAGTGGACTTCAGGGGAAAAGGAACATGTAAAATATGGTCTTATAAATGAATGGTATGTTAAACAACTCTTTACCTTTCGCATGTATGAACAGGATCCAGCAGAAGTTGAAGACCTCAGTGACGGTGCAGGGATGTCGTCTGAGGACACAGGAAAGATCAGTCAGCACGAGCTTCTCATGAACACTCGATATAGTGTAGAGCTGTTTGTTTCCATTATCCAAGATTTTTATGTAACCTGTCACACTTTAATTCTCGGGCACGGTGTCAAATACAAATCAGATCCATATGCATAAATCACAGATTGTTTGCACACTACTGCGATTATCTGTGAGCTCCATTTAACATATGATCATGTGCTTCACATTATAAGCATTGCAAAACATGCAGTAAGGTCAGGCTGAAGTACCTCTGCTTCCTGCCTCTGTGCGTTCTGGGTAATTCATCTGTGGGCGCCTTGAAGATGTCTTTGAATAAGGGCACGTATTTCTTAAAGATGACGGAGGTGACGGTGAAGTTTCTCTCTAGTTTCTCCGTGCTCTGCTGGAACTCCTTGGGCAGGTTGGCCATGTCCTGCCATTTCTTCATTTTATTGAAAAACTCAATCAGGCTGTAACATAAAATTACGCTATTTAAAAGTGTTAATCCGTAAGAATTGTCCTTGTTACACATGAGTCAAATTTCATATCTATTTATGGTAACGGTCACAGTTTATATTAGATGGCCTTAAAGGAGAAGTCCACTTTCAGAACAACAATTTACAAATTATTTACTCTCCCCCTTGTCATCCAAGATGTTCATGTCTTTCTGTCTTCAGTCGTGAAGAAATTATGTTTTTTTAAGGAAAATATTTCAGGATTTTTCTCCATATAATGGACTTCATTGGTGCCTCGATTTTGAACTTCCAAAATGTAGTTTAAATGCAGCTTTAAAGGGCTCTAAATGATCCCAGCTGAGGAAGAAGGGTTTTATCTAGCGAAACAATCTGTCATTTTTTTCGGAAAATAATTTTTTTAATCATTTTTAAGCACAAAAGCTTGTGTAGCACAGGTTCTGGGATGCGCATTCACATCGCTATGTACTATTGAATCACATCAAAAGGTCACGCTGAACCACAGACCCAGTGTTTACAAAGCGAACACACAAAGACTAAGAAAGTGCAAGTAAGTAAAACGCTGTTCACAGACAAAAAGGTACAATGATATCGGACGATTCTGAAGTTGTAGGAGAAAATAAGATTTTTTGAGTCAGAGTACACAGACAATGAACTTAGACGTGATTCGTAGTAGTGATGGGAAGTTCGGATCATTTTACCGACTTGGACCTTTGAGTCTCATTCAGCAAAATGAACGAATCTTTTTTCGAGTCATTCCGTTCATTTTGTTTATTTTAGCAAAATATAATTAAAATGTTACGTGTTACTTCACTAAACACATCTACTGCTGATACAAACATTGATCACACTACAAACAAGACTAAACTATAATGCTAAAAGAAACAGAACGACTTGAAAACGGGTAGGAACCTAATAGGATGTTGCGCATGTGCGACTGAACGAATCACTCCCAGAGACGACTCGTTCTTCCCGAGTCACATTAAAGATTCATTCAAAATGAACGAATCATTCAAGAACGACCCATCACTAATTCGTAGCATCATGAACACGCATCCCACAGCCTGTGCTACACCAGCTTTTGTGCTTAAAAAGTATACAAATTTTTATTTTTCGAAAAAAAAAAAAAAAATGGCCAATCGTTTTGCTAGATAAGACCCTTCTTCCTTGGCTGGGATCGTTTAGAGCCTTTATATTACCATTTATATTATTTGTAAATTGTTATTCTGGAAGTGGACTTCTCCTTTAACTACTATTTTAATGAATAATTTGATACAATCCACTTACTGTGTACATACATGCTTTTACATTGTACTTATATTTAAAAAATAAAAATCTGCATGTAATTGCATCTGTAATTAAAGCCACCTAATATAAAGTGGGACCATAATTACATTGTTTTACAACTGTCTTAAAAAATCATATTTTATCCATTGAGGGAATGCGCATTATAATCTCACATACAAATTTTCTGCACTGCATACTATTGTCACACCCCTGTGGACTGTTTTTGTGGTTTTCCCTATGTATACCCTTATTTGGTCTTTCCTGTTCCGTCTTCTATTATTACGTCATTGTTTAATCGATTACACCTGTCCTCGTCTGATTGGTCTGTGTATTTAAGTTTGGTTTTGTCCTCCGCTTGGTTGTCGGTTATTGTTTATGTCACTCTTTATTTCTACGTCTTTTCGTGTCGTTTTGCGTTCGATTCCCTGCTGTTCCTGTCCGTTCCTGTTCCTTGTGTGGATTATTTAAATAAAGTACATGTTCCAGATCTCCTCGTCCCTACTCCTCATTCCCCGCACACGACGCCGTGACAACTATGTGTTAGTTTGCTTGAAACTGCTTTGATGTCTCTTGAATTACAGTTTTTCAGTGTTTTTGAAGTGAGTGGGTCTTAAGTTCATAATAATAATAATAATATTTTTTTCTCAAATCTAAATACTCCAGAATAAGTAAGTTCATTGAAAAAAGTTTAAATGTAATTAAAAAAAAAAAAAATATATATATATATATATGTATAATGGCACACCATATATATTCTTTCAACTGTTACTAACAAAACAACCATTGGGAAAAAAACAAAAATACACCGCCATCACAATACCATGTAACCAGCATCATATGATGCCATTGTCTTCTGTAGTGGACATTTTTAACACATTATTGTAAAAGTCTTGTCATTTTTTCAGGATTTTATCTACAATAACCTATTGTCAAGGAGTACACAAATTAACTGTCAAACTATGCTGGGTGTCTTATTATGGTTTGCTATATTTTTTTATGATTTCAGTTTCAATATATATTGAAATTTGAGGTTAATCTGATTAAGAAAATAACATGTGGTTGGCCAGACAAAACCAGCCATTGAAATGAGTGACCATGCTGAAAATATTAAATGGATATCTGCAAAAAATAAAATAAAATAAAATAATAAAAAGACTCCTACAATTCATTAGAAAAGAATCACACATGGCAGAACAGATAAAGAATCCTTAAATACAGACAAAGCCAGCCATTGAAATGAGTGACCATGCTGACAATATTAAATGGATATCTGCAAATAAATAAATAAATAAAAATAAAAATAAAATAAAAGACTCCTAAGATTAATTAAACAGAATTACTGGATACATGGCAGAACAGACAAAAGAATCCTAAATTCATGTGCTACTTGAAGAGTACCAAGGAAAACCTTGTTTGTATTATTAAAATAGTGTTTAATGATTAAGCTTGCCGACTAGCAGATGTGTCATATACTGATGAAAGATATCAAATGAAACAAAGGGTCATTGTATTAATAGTAGTAATAAATAATAACAGTAAAACCCCAACCATGAACCTATACACTGTTAAGGACTCAGTCAAAATAAAATGCGACTGAAATTGTATTTTGCATAAAGAATATGAAACCTCTTTTTAGGAGGATTTAATTAAGATGGTATACATTGTTACATCATTTTCATGGCAATTTCACATTTCTCCCCAAATCTTGTAATTATTATAATGTCTCTGAACATTTTACTTCTGAGTTTTATGTAATTCTCTGCAATCTGCTCATTACTGTAAAACAAAGTGTTTAAATAAATGAGTGAAAAATGAATTAAAGCCTTAAAACAGGAAAACAGAAAACAGTTCCACCAGGAGAGATGCCAAGGGAGATGTCCTTAATTATAATAAAAATAATGACAGCATGCCTCATTTTATTAAAGCTAAATATAATTTTTGTTTAATTTCTTCAGATCTGAGGTTGCATGTTTTTGACATACCATATACTTGACATTTACCCATATACTGTGTATGGTTATTATTATTAAGACTATAAAAAAAAAAAAAAAAAAAAAAACCTTATATTACCATTTTTATTTTATTATGATTATTTAATAATAACATTACACGACTGTATGCACTACATCCTCTGTGGCTTACAAGCTGTAAGAAGCTACAAGCTCATTGCAAGAAAAAATGCAGCTCTGTAAATCCCCAGCTGATCTTTAAGTTGTCTTGGGAACATCACAACACGTGTATGTGTGTGTGTGTGTGTGTGTGTGTGACGATCAAAAACCTGTTCAGCTGTGTCTTTTGTATCTCTTTAACTCTATCTATCTATATTATCATCAGAATAAGTCAATATGTTTACTCACCTCTGTTGTGAAGAGCGCAGTATCCTGGTCAAAGAAACATAGTTGCCCTCCGCTGTGCCTTTACCTATCGTGGGCACTGATGAACGGCACGCCACATACAGAGCACAAGCTAACCAGTGCAGTTCACTGCCCTAAGATACACACAGAGGATATAAAATAGCTGATTTAGCTAAAATTAGCCAGAAATACACTACCAGTCAAAAGTTTTTGAACAGTAAGATTTTTAATGTTTTTAAAGAAGTCCTTTCTGCTCACCAAGCCCAAATTTATTTGATCCAAATCACAGCAAAAAAAGTAAAATTGTAAAAAATAAAAAAAAAATTACTATTTAAAACAACTGCTTTCTATTTGAATATATTTTAAAATGTAATTTATTCCTTTGAATTCAAAGCTGAATTTTCAGCATCGTTACTCCAGTCACATGATCCTTCAGAAATCATTCTAATATTCTGATTTGCTGCTCAAAAACATTTATTATTATTATGTTAAAAACAGCTGAATAGATTTTTTTCAGGTTTCCTTGAATAGAAAGCTCAGAAGAGCTGCATTTATCTAAAATAGAAATCTTTTGTAACATTTTAAATGTCTTTATCATCACTTTTGATCAATTTAAAGCATCCTTGCTAAATAAAAGTATTAATTTCTTCCACCCCCTATTATAAATATTGATAATAATAATAATAAAATGTTTCTTGAGCAGCAAATCAGCATATTAGAACAATTTCTGAAGGATCATGTGACACTGAAGACTGGCGTAATGATGCTGAAAATTCAGGTTTGATCACAGGAATGAATTACATTTTAAATATATATTCAAATAGAAAGCAGTTTTTTAAAATAGTAAAAATATTTCCAAATATTACTGCTTTTACTGTACTTTGGACCAAATAAATGCAGGCTTGGTGAGCGGAAGAGACTTCTTATAAAACACATTAAAAAATCTCAGTGTTCAAAAACTTTTGACTAGTACTGTACATGTCTACACTAGCAAAACAGCATTACATTAATATTACCATGTAAAACAGCAACCCAGTAAACACAGAAGGTTCCTCTTTTGATACTATTTAGTTCTCATTTGGTTATAATAGTGTTCTTTTATGGTCCAACCATAAAATAACATTCTCCCAATGTTGCAGGAAGGTTTTTGAGACAACCTAAAAATATATATTTCCAGGTTGACCAATAGCATTGCATTCTACTATGTAAATACCATGGGTTTGTGTCCACAATAATAATTCTGCAACTTAGTATTTGACAGAAAACCACGTTTTTACTATTACTAACCCTGCACAGTACAGTAACACTGCTGAAATGTTTTTCAGCACAAGCACAACAAGGTGACATACAGGATATAAGTGGTGCGTATTTATGCCGTATTCATTTTTACGTATTAGCCTTAAAAAAGCACAGCTTGTCCTTACTGTACATTATTATAATCGTTTGACTGTAAAGGTGTTCATTCAGATAAAGCCGCTGATGATGTCACACGTAACTCGGGCGCATTCTGCACTCATGTCAAATACGTAACATGCACATACACACATTTATACGTCCTGTGACATGTTAAAGCACACACTTTATTCATTAAAACATAGTAATAACATGTTAGCGTGTCAATTCACCTCAACGCTATTGAATGCGTGCATAGTTACGTTTCTAAATGCGTGCACCGGGCCTGCATATTATGAGCTGACTTTACCTCCAGAGTGTAATTTTTGCTGATATTTTCATAACTCCTCCAAGCCCCGTTACTCGACTCCTCATCCATATTCAGAGCTCGACACAGATCTTCAAATGCATGTCTAGTTTTTCCTAACGTATCTTCCTCCTCGCTCATTTTTAGGGCTTTTCGTGCGCAGATGTATAATATACGAGCGACGCGAGTCTTTGTTTGCAATAGAAGAAATGCAGAAAAGCAAACCGCTGTTAAATGAACGGGGGTGAAATAAGAATGAAGTTATTTCATGACAGCGCAAGCGACTGTACAGTTCTGCACGGTGTAGCCATTTAAATGTCCTTTGACTGACAGCTCACTTCTGCTGTATTTGAGCTACGCTGAAAGCGTACACACACGTACGCAATGAGAACTTACGACGAGTTTGTGACGTAAGTGTAACAGCGAATGCCAATATGTGCGTAAATCCTGTCACACGGAAGTGGAGGTCCCGCCCACTTTCTGACTTCAATATGCCGTTTCCCCTTGACTTAACTCGTAAATTACTGTTTTACGAGTCGAAACCTGCCAGGCTGCATTTTAGCTTTTGGATAACGTTTTAATACAGGTCAAAGAGTAAATTAGTCTTTTTCCGTGTCAAGTTTTGTTCAATACTCCATTTTCTTTACTGGATATACTGTACGAGCACATTACACTAGATTTGTTTTGCCATTCAGATATTCATGTTAGTGAATATGTGATATATTTTCACGTAGAGAACGAACTGTTACTTTATACTAAAAATAGCAGCAGTTCAATGGAAATTCAACAGATGTTTTTGAGCGCACTTCATTATGCACTCGAAGACGTCACGCCGTGAAAACTCCATTTCCCATCAGCCAGTTGTCGGAAGTGGAGTACGTAGGAGCGGAAGTGGATGAGTTGTTTGGTAGCAACTGTCGCTGTGGTCTGTGTGTGATGCGTTTAAATCAGTGAGATCAGGTTTGGATTAAAAGATTTTTGTTTTATGAATGTTTAAAGTGCGCTGTGTGCTTATAAGTTCGTCTGCAGTAACATCGTTTTTCTATGTTTGGTGAGAATTTTAATTTATTTGCGATACACTGTATGACTTACCATGTTAATGCATGTATCAAGTACAGATGGTAATGCTATAGTACTTTGATATATTACATGGTGCTAAATGATTATCATATGTATATGTGGTAATATTTACGTATTTTATTATTTAATAGAATACCATTGATACATGTCCAGAATTATCATGGTGATACCGTTGTATTCTTCTGTGTTTAAAGTTAAGTTTTAGTAAAGTAATTTACTCTAATGCATGTTTTCAGTGTTTTACACTTGTGTATTTGTTTGATTTCAGTCTAAATGATGTTTGCTCGTGCTGATGAGACAGCTGGTGATATTCCTGTGAAAGACATCACTCTCAACCCAAATGGAGCCACATTGCCTGGTCAGTATTAAAACCAAAGTATTATTATACTTGACAATAATTGTTTTATATAATGGCAGTTAAATGGATAATCCTGTTTGAAACTGTGTTTAGAGGCTTTGCTGTCTCAGAATATCAGAGAGAGGCAGAATGTGTCCAAGTTCAGCAGGGAGGAGCTGGAGGACAAATTTCTACGGCTGCAGGATGAAAACCTCACACTTAAACAACATACATGCAAACAAGAAGACAAGATCCGCAGGTTTGGTCAATCTTTACATTCTAAGCACATCTAGATGATCTGGTTTATTTGTATTCTTTTCAGCAATAGCAAAAACAATGTATTAAGTTTTAAAATGTGTTTGGTCTTTCAGGATGGCTACCAAGTTGATTCGTCTGGTGAAGGACCGTAAGCAGAGTGAGGGGGGTCGAGTAGTGGGTGGTCGGGATGTTGAGATGGAGGAGATGATGGAGGAGCTGCAGGAGAAGGTTCAGGAGCTGGAGAAACAGAACGAAGGGCTCAAGCGGCGACTGTTAGCAGCCAAACAGCAGCTGCAGGTGCAAAACCGCCGGCACACTCCCTACAGTCACATCCAACCGCGCATCAACTCCGGCCTCCGCAGACTCAGAGACGATATGCCCATGACATCATCTCGACCGCACACTCCCAAAACAGGTATCAAATTCTATTCTATTCTATTTTATTTTTTTTTATTTTATTTTATTTTATTTTATTTTATTTTATTTTATTTTATTTTATTCTATTCTATTTTATGTTGTATTCATGTTCTGTTTTGTTATATTAATATTCTGTTCTGTAATCTTCTTTATGCATATTAAATTCTACTGTATTCTATTGTTTTCCACTATGTTCTTTTTATATATTCTATTCTATTCTGCATTCTATTCTTTAATCTTTATTGTAATTTATTTTGCTGTTCTATTCTGCTGTCCATTTTGTTATATTTTATTCTATTGTGATTTGTGTTGTTTTGTTCTATTCTGAATTCAGTGTTTATTCTGTTCTATTTTGTTATCTATTCTTATTATATTCTACTGTATTCTCTTCTGCTGTCCATTTGATATTCTGTTCTATTCTTTTAGTTATTCTCTTCTGCATTCGGTTCTATAATCTAGGCTGTGTTCTTTCTGCTCTGTTCAATTCTGCATTCTATTGTAGACTATTGTTCTATTCTATTCTAGTCTATTCTATTCTATTCTAGTCTAGTCTATTCTGAATCTGTTCTGTTCTTTTCTATTCTTTTCCATAATATATTGTTTATTCTATTCTGATTCTGTTCTATTTTAATCTATTTCTATTCTGTTCTATTGTGCTCTGTTGTGTTCTGTTCTATTCTGAATTCAGTTTGTATTCTGTTCTATTTTGTTATATTTTGTTGTATCTTTTATGCATATTATGTTCTGCTGTATTCTCTTCTGTTGTCCATTTGATATTCTGCGCTATTCCTTTGTTTATTCTATTCTGCATTCTATTCTAGAATATTTCTTTATATTCTGTTCTAATATCTAGCTGCGTTCTTTCTGCTCTGTTCTATTCCACATTCTATTCTAGACTCTTGTATTCTATTCTATAATCTTTATTGTAATTTATTCTGTTCTGTTCTGCTGTCCATTTTGTTTTTCTATTCTATTCTATTCTATTCTATTCTATTCTATTCTATTCTATTCCATTCTATTCTATTCCATAATATATTGTTTATTCTGAATCTGTTCTATTCTAATCAGTTTCAGTTCTATTTTATTGTGCTCTGTTGTATTTTCTGTTCTATTCTGAATTCAAATTGTATTCTGTTCTATTTTGTTATCCTTTACGCGTATTATATTCTACTGCATTCTCTTCTGCTGTCCATTTGGTATTCTGTTCTGTTCTTTTATTTGTTTCTAGTATATTTTATTCTGTTCTATAAGCATTCTTTCTGCTGTGTTCTGCATTCTATTCTAGTCTATTGTATTCCAATCTGTAATCTTTATTGTAATTTATTCTATTCTGCTGTCCATTTGTTATTCTATTCTATTCTATTCTGTTCTGTTCTATTCTATTCTATTATTCTATTCTATTGTGATCTATGTTATATTTTATGTTCTGTTCTGAATTCAGTTTATATTCTTTTCTGTCTTATCTATTCTTTTATGCATATTAAATTCTAATGTATTCTCATCTGCTGTCCATTTGATATTCTGTTCTGTTCATTTATTTATTCTGTTCTGCATTCTATTCTAGTATATTTTATTCTGTTCTATAAACATTCTTTCTGCTGTGTTCTGCATTCTATTCTAGTCTATTGTATTCTAATCTGTAATCTTTATTGTAATTTATTCTATTCTGCTGTCCATTTGTAATTCTATTTTATTCTGTTCTATTCTATTCTATTCTATTCTATTATTCTATTCTGTTGTGATCTATGTTATATTTTATGTTCTGTTCTGAATTCAGTTTATATTCTTTTCTGTCTTATCTCTTCTTTTATGCATGTTAAATTCTAATGTATTCTCATCTGCTGTCCATTTGATATTCTGTTCTGTTCATTTATTTATTCTCTTCTGCATTCTATTCTAGTATATTTTATTCTGTTCTATAGTCTATGCTGTGTTCTTTCTGTTTTGTTCTATTCTGCAGTCTATTTTATATTATGTTCTATTTTGTTACCTGTCATGTTCTTGTATACATAATCTATTCTATTCAATTATATTCTGTTCTGTTGTGCAGTCTATATTCTGTTCTGTTTAAATTCTACTCTATTCTTGTCTGGAATCTATAATGTAATATGTTCTGTTTTCTTTTTTATTCTGCAAATTATTCAGTTTTCAGTAATTATATTCTCTTCTGCAATGCAATATTATTTTCTGTGTTATTGATTCTATTCTATTCTTCTATTCTGTGTAATATTTTAATTCTACTCTGTTCTTTTCTGTATTTTTTAATATAAAATTTTCTGTGTTATCAATTCATCCTAATCTAATTTAGTAATCGCTTAACCTTTGTTGGGGGTGATAATGTTTCCATAACTTCTAGATATATTCTCAAAGTATCCATTTAGTGTTTTGTATGAAATGTAAAAACAGAGGTTCTAGAGAAAATTATATTCTATTTATGATACAAATTATTGGTTGTATTTTGTTTTCTATTCAAAGGTATCAGGCATGTTGAAGGGGACATGAGTGCAAAACCACCCCAAGGTTTGTTGCCCCGCTATGGACACAGTCTGCTGGATGAGGCCCGTGCTGAAATCCGCAACCTGTGAGTATGGCACCGAATCCACCTTATTTTTCCCATAAGAGTGGGTGCAGCCATTTGTAAATTGTTTTGTGTCTGGCTTCCGGTCTCATCCACTTCCAGCTATTTTTAGCTGCACAAAAAGCTTGTTTTGCTGCTTGATATTGCAAACTGGTGTGTCTTACCATATTATTTTAACGTATTATCGTAATTATAAACACACACGTTTGTAGTGCCAACTGTTTTGCCGTTTACTGCGCTTCGATATTTTTCTCGTTATTTCCCTATGGCGGATTATGAACCGGACGTCTAACACATTACTAGAAAACAGCTTACTTCCGGACTGAAAAATAAGGTTGATAGATGTTGCACTATCGCTATTGACAAGCCCACAAACGGCAACACAGCGCTCATAGAATTAATAACATTACATGTGTTCACATTTGTTGCTTGTGTTTTCTGATCACAGAGAGAATGTGATTGAGAGCCAGCAAGTTCAGATGGAGGAGATGGAGAGATCAGCAGAGATGCTGAGAGATCAACTGAAGAGGAAAGAGAGAGAGTTTGATGAATCACTCCTTCAGATGAGAGAGCATCAGGCCAGCGGACAGAGGTGCTGCTCGCTCCTTTTAAACACTGAACTTTTAAACTCATATTCAGCACAGGAATTGCTGTAATAGAATATTAATATGACTACAGCAGAGTTTGAACTGAAATCCTTCATGAGATATGTGTGTTCTGCAGGTTAACTATAAAGGATAATGTGGAGATGATCAAACTGCAGAAGCTGTTATCTGAGAAAGCAAACACACTCACAGTGCTGGAGGGCCGATTTCTACAACAACAGGAGGTACGACTCACCATCATTGACAAAAAGATTGATTTTCAGCCAGTCATAGTTTATCTGTTATTAGGATTGTGTTCTTTGCTATCATTAAATTCTTTGCACCCATCTGGAGTAATGATGCTAAAAATTCAGCTTTCATCACAGAAATAAATTATATTTTAAAATGTATTCACGTAGAAAACAGTTATTTTGGATTGTATAAATATTTCACTGTTTTTACTGTAATTTTTATCAAATAAACGTAGCGTTGGTGGGCAGAAGACATCTTTAAAAACTTCTGAACTGTAGTGTGTAATCACTAAATAAAACACTGAAGTATGTCATCTTAAACTATCTATATAGTTTAAATAAATTAGGGTAACCACATTAAAAATACATTACCTTTAAACGCACTTCATTGGCATCAACATCAGTGTCTCGTTTTTTGTGCCCTCTGCTGGTGGTCAATATCAACTGCAGTTTTTGTAAAGTGTGCGTGTTTTTGCAGAGTATGAAGACTCTGAAGGCTAGTCATGATGCAGCACTGGTGAAGGTGGACGAAGTGAGCAGACAGCTGAAGGAGGAGAGACTGAAGAGTTTACAGCTGGAGACACAGATTCAGACCAGAGCTCTGGACCAGAGACACTCACAAGAGGTACAGCTGCCGTCATATGGCATCTTTACACAGCAAAGGCGGCACAGAAACCGAATCTGAAGCGGCATAAAACCACGAAAATGTGCATTTACACAGACCGTTTAATGCTGTTCTGAAGCGGCATACATGCATTTACACAGGAATTAAAATAGTGGAAAACATACATCTTTTAAAATAACTACAATTTTAAAATTAGTTTTAACAAAAACAAATGCTATAAAATTAAATAACAAATATAAAAAAGAACAAACAAGATAAAACACAAAATAAATAAAAACACGACATTTTAAAATGTACCTGCAATAAATGTAAATTTCATGCGCGTGCTACAGTGTATCTGCAAGACGATGGTGGAAGTTTGGCAGTGTTTTTTATTTTAAAAAGCCTGTTGACTTCTGCCGTTATCTATGGTTATTTCAAAATTTTTTTTTTTTTTTTGAACATTCGTTTCTTATTTATTTGGTTCTACACTCAAAAAAATGATTTGTTGGACTTACTTAAAAAAAGACTGTCAAGTGGTTCCACGCAACTACATTGAGTAATTTGTACAAGTAACAATTTAGTTGTATGAACAAAAAAAATTCAAGTAAAGCTGACAAAATTTCTTGAAGTAAATACAAATCATTTGAATTTGTTACTGTTATATATTGATTATATGTGTTGTTTACTTAATAATTTTATGTTAAATTTTTTATAAAAGTTTATTACATAAAGTGAACTGATTTATTAATTTAATTTACCTTATTACCTTATTAATTATTTGTGCAAGTAAAAAAAAAAAAACAAAACATTAATGTCAAGCATTTTTTAGAAACAAAATACATTTATTTTCTTCTCAAGGTCTTACAATGAGCAACTTCTTCAAGAAATTGTAATCATTCTCAGTTCAAGATAGGCAACAGCATTCTTGTCAACAGAAAAAGTTCTTCCCAAGGTCTTGGTGATGTAATACAGATTCATGCTGTATATGACACTCAAATGCAGAGCACAAGCCTAGGTGACATCTCGACTTTTAGTTGATTCCAAAACCTGATGGAGGGTCACAGACCAGGTTTGATGATGTAAATTCCAATGGCTGTATTAGTCAGGTCTCTTTCAGCATTCACAAAGTCCTAAAAGGCATGAAAACAGTTAAGCTGTTCAGTAATTTTCATTACACCAACAAATGCAGGTTGCAAATTTAACATCACTTAGCAGTACATCCAGTAAAAGCAAAGATTCTGAGAATTATGTATCCACAGACCTTAGTCGGGTCATATTAATTTTAGACAGGAATAAATAGGGCTGTAAGTAATAGGTTACAGTGCATTCAATGAATTGTACTGTTGTTTGACAACATACATTTTGAAGCTGGAAAAAGAAAGAAAAAAAAAAAAAAACTTTCAGTGGACACAAACTCCATGAAACTCCAAATTCCAGTTTTAAAAGTTGTCAGGTTTATGCAGGACCTTTATGCAGTGTGTAATTGTAAAGACTGTAAATCCATATGCATCTACTATACAGTTGATTACTGTATTGTATTGTCTAGTGTTCAAAAGAATGCCTGAGAACACTTACTGTATACTCCTTCATGAGGATTTCATAGTCTTCATTAAATGACAATTCACTCAAAAATTAAAGTTTTGTCCTTATTTACTCACCCTCAAGTTGTTCCAAACATGTATGATTTTCTTTCTTTTGTTGAACATAAAAGATATTTTAAAGAACGTTGGTAACTAGACAGTTGACAGTAGCCATTGACTTATGTATATTTTTTTCCATACTATAGAAGTCAATTGATATTCAACAGATATTACAAACCTTCTCAGTGACAGCCATTAGTTTACACATGTTCCGTCCTGCAACTCCTTTATTGGTAGATGCTGGACAGTTTACTTCTGTATCCACCCAGTGTTTGTCTAAATCAGTTGAGTGGTGGTAATTCAAGTAAACTCAGCAGCAATCTAGAGATTTAATAGACATAACACAACACTGAGGATATCTTTCATTTTTAAATTTACATTCAGGGATATTCAATGAAATCTGAAGACAAAAAGCAATTAGGCTACCTCCACATGGGCTTGAACAACTAAATAGAACAGCGTAAACACTAGTATCCTTAGCATATGAACGATTAAGATAACTCTGTAGTACATTCCATGTTAATTCCATATTATATAGTGCATGGGAAACAATTACTGTGACCAAATTAGCCTTGTGTTAATCTAACATTATAGTGCTTCAAATATTGCCATCTAGTTGACACTGTTATTTTGCAGTCCTTACATTGCCACATGCTTGTTTTGGGGGAGAAACACGAGTTAGCATAACTGACTAAAATGGAAACATACTAGAGAATGAAAATGTAGCCTGTTTTGAACAGATTAGCATTGCCAGGCACCAAAATATACTGATAATTTTAATAAAAACCCTTTGTGCAGACTTAAATCACTTTTTCAAAGCAGTATTTATCAGGATGGTAAAGAATTTAATTCATACCTGACAAGCTGAGTCACCCGCATCTTTTCCTGGTTTGTCTGTCTTCTGTTGCAGCTACGGTGCACCTAAAGGTCCATCCTACATCGTTTTACTAATTTGTGCGTTTTACTCAGCATTGTTAAGTTGACTGAACAAACACTTCTTAAGTAAAGCTAACAATGTTAGCTTTTTGTAGAAACCACTCAGTTATATTAAGTTGACTGAACAAACACTTGTTAAGCAAAGCTGACAATGTTAGTTTTTTGTAGAAACCACTCAGTTATATTAAGTCCATGGCGTTGCATGCATTTTTTAAGTAATGTTAACATGGATGTATAGAGTGAAACTCACGACAGTGAAAGTTAATTTTTTTGAGTGTATGGTGTTTGGTGATTTTTACTTTGTGTAATTTATTTCTTATTCGTTTTCTAATAAACGTTTTACGTTTCTTATATTTATTTGGTTCCCTTTATGTAGGCCTAGCCTAAGTTATTTGTTATTTTATATTAGGCATATAGCATGGTGTAAGCTATTTGTATTCGTTTTGTTAATAAAAGTTCCATGATCAATTTATAGGCTAAGTAAGTTTAACGTTGTATTCTGTTGTTGCTTGAATTGGATTCAAGCAATTGCGTTGAATGCCGCTAATTTAAAAGTGAAAGTAAAATGTGCACTGTGCATTGGCTATATAAAAGTGAAGGAAAGCGAGTGAAAAGATGGAAATTGAAGATATGTGCCATTGAAGTTCGGAGCTAGTTTCCTACTTCCCTCATGACTGAGAAATTTGTTTCTGATGTAACGAAACATTTAACTTGCAAAAGCGGGAAAATAACGAAAAGAGAGCCCTCTTTATCAAGACAAGCTGAGAATCATGAGTCGCGACTCGTGAGGATATGGGGCTTAAATTGAAATTAATTTACCCAAAACGTACGTATTCTACCCACTAAAATAATAAAATAATATGAATAAAATGAAAAAATGAATTGAAAATTAAATCATGATTGGCTCTCATCATGACTGTTTCGCGTTTCGTTTACACTGAATCAAAACAGCATTGCGTCGCCTTTGATACTAGGGACTGAGGTGGGTCAGACCCGGCATATTTTAGGTCTGCTTTAATGCGGCATTGCATCTTTACACTGAATTCTGAGCCGACATAGACTCGCTTTAGAGCAGCCTTAAATCGGCTGTGTAAAGATGCCTATATATACATCCTTTATATACAATATGATAAATGGCTTTGATAGTGCAACAGCATCACTACCAGTGTTGTTACTGTTAACTAAAACGAAAAATATCTATCTATCTATCTTACCAATTTCTGTCTGTTTTCAGTTACAAGAGAGAATCCAAGATTTGGAAAAGGAGAGAGACTTGCTCAAGGAAAACTGTGATAAATTAGTGAAAAGGTGAGAAGATAAAAGCTTGAATGGAGTACATTAAATAATAAAAAGCATAGAAATTACAGTTTGTAAAACTAAACACATACAGTAGAGTTATTGTAACTAAAGTACTGTTGTTATCGCTCATGCTTAGTATTAAGGATTTCAACAAATCCCTAGAATTGTGGCTGAGCGCTTTGCTGTGAGCACATCACTGAGTTTCTTTTTGTCTGTTGTAATAGTGCGTTTGATGTGAGTCAGGAGCACAAATGGAAGACGAGAGAACAGCAGCTCAAACTACAGGTCGCCCAGCTGGAGACGGCTTTAAAATCCGACCTCGCTGATAAAAACCAAATCCTGGATAAGATCAAGGCAGAGAGAGGTAACTGCACACACGACCGCAGCTGCTTTAAAACTGCTGATGTAACACACTCTCACTCTTATTTTATTTTCACAAAAGATTTAAATGAAAAGCTGGTGCAAGAAAACAAGGAGCTTCAGCTGCGTTACCTTGAGCAGAAACAACAACTGGATGAAATTAAAGAGCGCATGAAGTTCTTTACCAAGGTAAAGTGTAATATTTGTAGCAGCAGAGAAGAAACATAGCAATTTGATGCAATAGTTCACCCAAAAATAAAATGACCATGAAACAACTTAAAAAAGGATGAACATGTACAGTTGAAATCAAAAGTTTACATACACCTTGCAGAATCTGCAAAATGTTATATATTTTTTTTTTAACAAAATAAGGGGGATGATACAAAATGCACGTTATTTTTTTATTTAGTACTGACCTGAATAAGATATTTCACATAAAACACGTACATATAGTCCACAACAGAAAATAATAGATTAATTTATAAAAAATGACCCTGTTGAAAAGGTTACATACACTTGATTTTCGACATACACTAACTGTCATGAACCGGAAAAAAAACAGTCCAGGCAGAGTGAGACAAGATGAACGTTTGGCATTAAAAAGTATATAAATTGTATTATTTTTATGAAAATAACCGATCGTTACACTAGATAAGACCCTTCTTCCTCGTCTGGGATCGTTTGAGGCCGCATTTAAACTACATTTTGGAAGTTCAAAATTGGGTCACCATATCAGTCCATTATATGGAGAAAAATGCTGAAATGTTTTCCTCAAAAAACATAATTTCTTTATGACTGAAGAAAGAAAGACATCTTGGATGACAAGGGGGTGAGTACATTATATGTGAATCTTTGTTTTGGAAGTGCGCTTCTCCTTTAATACTGTGATGATCCACAGCTGTTTTTTTGTTGTGATAGTTGTTCATGAGTCCCTTGTTTGTCCTGAGTTAAACTGTCTGCTGTTCTTTAGAAAAATCCTTCAGCTCCCACAAATACTTTGTTTTTTCAGCACTTTTTTTGCATTTGAGTCCTTTCCAACAATGACTGTATGGTTTTGAGATCCATCTTTTCACACTGAGGGACTCATGTAACTATGACAGAAAGACACTCACTGATGCTTCAGAAGGAAACACAATGCATTAAAAGTGAAAAGTTTTTGAATTTGTAGATTAGGGTAAATTTCATTATTTTTCCTTCTGGAGCATCAGTGAGTGTTTGAACCTTCTGTAATAGTTGCATATGAGTCCCTCAGTGTGAAAAGATGATACAGTCATTGTTGGAAAGGGTTCAAATACACAAAAATGTTAAAAAACCAAGGAATTTGTGGGACCTGAAAGATTTTTCTGAGGAACAGCAGGCAGTTTAACTGTTCAGGACAAACAAGGGACTCATGAACAACTATCACTAAACAAAAAACACAGCTGTGGATCATTCAGGTACCAACGCAGTATTAAGAATCAAATGTATGTAAACTTTTGAATAAATTCAACTATTATTTTCTCTTGTGGACTATATGTAAATGTATTTTATGTGAACTTATTTGATCTTATTTAAGTCAGTACTAAATTAAAAATAACATGCATTTTGTATGATCTCTCTTATTTTGGTAAAATAATTAACATTTTGCAGATTCTGCAAGGTGTATGTAAACTTTTGACCTCAACTGTACATTGCAAATGATTTTATTTGTTTCCAGTTGTTGCCTAAATCTTATACTCTGTTTTAAAGGAAAGTGAAATAGATGCAGCTGAACTCAGTGAAGCCCTCATGCTTATAAAGGTAAATGAATAAGTACTAATTACAGATGACTAGATTACTAACATACACTACTGTTCAAATGTTTTGGGTCAAAGTTTATTCATTTATTTATTTTGTAATGAACATTTAGGTTCGTAGGAGTCAGAAGAGTGGAGAGCTTGGATTTCTGGAGAAGGTTGAGGAAGATGTGAAAGTAGATGTGGAGCGATCTTTCAGGGAACTGCAGGCCACTCATGCTGAGACCATTCAAGAGCTGGAGAAGACCAGGAACATGCTCATCATCCAACACAAGATCAATAAAGACTATCAGGTTTGGCCAACAGACCAACAGACCTTAGATAATCATCACTATCTATTATCCAGACGTCAACATGAAATCAAAATGAACACATTAAAGGGTTAGTTCACCCAAAAATGAAAATTCTGTCATTAATTACTCACCTTTATAACAGACCAAACCTGTAAGACCTTCATTCATCTTCAGAATACAAATTAAGATAATTTTGATGAAATCCAAGAGCTTTCTGACCCTGCCAAGACAGTAACACAATTACCATGTTCAAAGCCCAGAAACGTAGTAAGGACATTGTTAAAATAGTAGTTAAAACAGTAATGTTATTAAGCTACGAGAATACTTTTTGTGTGCAAAGAAAACAAAAATGACTGTCAGTTGACATGCATTCAGGGTCAGTCTGTCTATGCAGAGTTAGAAAGCTCTCGGATTTCATTGAGAATATCTTAATTTGTGTTTCGAGGATGAACGAAGGTCTTGTGGGTTTGGAACAACATGATGGTGATTATATGATAAGATGAAAGAATTTTCATTTATGGCTGAACTATCCTTTTAACACAGTATTTCTACAATCTTAATAGTTACTGCAGTGATTTAATGTTGGTCAACTTTAATGTAATGACACTTTCAGAAATAATAGAAAATAACAATAGATTTGAAAGAAGTGTCCAGATTCACTTGAGAGTAAACTTGACCTTTAGCCTTCATATGGAGCCTTCTAGACAGTAGGGGCTGGGGCTGTTTAAGGAAACTGCAAAATCATATCCAATTCCAGACTTCCAGCTTACACTTTATTTTGGTAAGGAACACACTTTTCACAATTCAGTCGATTCCCAGTCGATAACATCAAATCTTGCTGTACATTTTTATCAACATAGTGAAACAGTATTGTAGAGTCTGTCTCAAGTCCAAAAACATATTTTCAGGGTCTCTGTCTGGTTATGGAAGGATACTTCACCCTGTTCAGGTCACTGACAGAGTTAACCTTACAGTAGCGCTCAACACTGATTACTGTCAGACTTTCAAAATCCTTTATCACTTGAATTACGATTATGAAGGAAGGGATAATATACATCTTTATTTTGCGATAAAGATGGCTGGATGTACATTATTCCACTTATTACACAGCTGCTTGCCCTAAAGTAAATAATTCAACATGAAACACTGATCTGAGTTGAAATATTTGAACTGAAATCTTTCATGAAAAAATCAGTTGCTAGCACGTTTCAACTAGACAGACAGTATTAAGGGATAGTGCAGTCATACCACTTTTATTACACAACATTTCACCACATAAATATTTAAGTACTAGTACTTACAGTGCTAGTTATCTTATAATCCATTACAGTGTACAAAACACGTTTGTATGAAACAACAGAGCGAGTCCACGATACCAGGATGAGAGAATTAAGAAGTTGTATACATAATATTGAATTTTTAATAATAAGTAATATTTTATTAGCTAACCAAACGCAAAGCTTCCTCCAAGAAAAACTATCAAGCGTATAGCACCGACTTTTACCAGTTGTTATTGGGTAATAACATACCTTGGAATGTCATGACTGACCAGTCAGAATCAAGCATTCCACAGAGCCGTCTAATAATTTATTTTAAAGCACAGCCACACAAATTCAGACTTAACACCTCTTATTTACTTTGAGATCATTCTGAGGTTAAAGGAACACTTCACTTTTTTTGAAAATAGGCTCATTTTCCAACTCCCCTAAAGTTAAACAGTTGAGTTTTACCGTTTTCTAATCCATTCAGCCGATCTCCAGGTCTGGCGAGGAACTGGCTAGGAACTATACTCTCATTTTGGCGTAATAATCAAGGAACTTTGCTGCCGTACGGTTAAGGGCAGTTGGACAATGAGCCTATTTTCAAAAAAAGTGGAGTGTTCCTTTAAATGCAGATTTGAAATCATAACAAGAAATAGTTTCATAGCTGTGATACTGGTTTTAAAATCAAATGTTTGCATAGTTATGACAGGAAACACTGGCATATAACAGTGCGTTGGAAGAAAACAGTTAATCCTAAAAAATTAAGTATATGTACAAACCCAAATAAAAAATAAAACAGTTATCGAATAAGCAGGTGTGCTATTCTGTATCCTAAACTCCTGAAACATTGGTGTCTCATTTCATAGCAGTCAATGCAATTTACGAAAGAAGTCAATTAAATCTATATATGTGTGTCTGTCTGTGTGTGTGTTTGTGAAAATTCAGATGTAACCCCCTTTGTAATCATTAACATTTTTCTAAAGTAACTGTAATTTAATTACACATTTTTCTCAGTAACTTAACTAATTACAGTTACATTTATTTTGTAATTAAATTACGTAATTCCATTACATGTAACTAGTTACTCCCCAACACTGATTGTTGTAGGCAGAGGTTGAAGCAGTCACTCGCACGATGGACGATCTGAAACTTGAATATGAGCTGAAGTCGGAGAAGCTGGCTCAGCTACTGGACATGAGAGCTGCCAAGATAAAGAAACTTGAAGGTATAGCTGCATCCAACACATGATTTTCAGATTCCCAATGTTGCATTAACGCTTAGTAAAACTAATTCTTCCTATGTCCTTCCAGCCCAGCTGAAAGACATTGCATATGGAACCAAGACCCATGTATTCAGACCTGATGTGACCAGTGATGACGTTACAGATGAGTTTGATGAAACCCTTAGCTTGGCTCGAGGCGAGAACCTTCTGGAAATTCACTTGGGGAAAGCACAGTTCTCTCCTGAAGCTGTAGAATATCTGAAGGACAAAGATCTGTCCACTTTCTGCACATACGCCTTCTACGACTTTGAGCTGCAGTCTACACCTGTGGTTCGAGGGGTCCGTCCAGCGTATAGTCTCACGTCTCAGTATCTTGTGAGGGTGGACGATCTCTTCTTGAACTATCTCCACACCAGCTCAGTTACGGTGGAGGTTCAACTCGCTGAGGGCTTGAGCTTCCGCACGGTGGCTGCTGGTCAGCTCAGGTTAAAACAGCTGCTGGAACGAGATGGAAAGGTGTTTGGCACCATTCAGTTAGTTGGTGAGTCTTAAGACCGTCTTCTGTAGAGGTTGACCAGTATGGGTTTTTTAGTTGATATTAAAGGAATTGTTCAACCTAGGGCTGGGTGATAAATCAATAACAATAATTATCACGCAATATAAATTTCCTCGATAAATGATAACGAGTTTGATAAATGTTCGATATAATGTTTATGCAGCATATGCAGAACGAACGAGCACTAGTCATTTGAAGCACACCACTCAGACCGTTTATCCGCTTGGATCAAAGTTCAAACGGCGGCTCGTGCAAGCTAGAGCAGATGCGTTCACTCGCTGATGAGTCTCGTTTATGCGACCACTAAACGGCGCTGTGAGATCTAGTGTGAAGAGCGAAGCGAAGTTTATAGCCAGATGAAACAGCGCTGACTAACAGGAGAAACACTGTGCCCAATGATACAGTCAGAAGGCTTTTTAATCTACAAATCGCCATCATTTTCCATTGATTTACTATGTTAGTAGCACTAACTGCACAGTGTATTGTGTCAGAAATGTGGGTATTCATGTTGAATTTTATTATATTATTAATGTATATAAATTGTATTGAAGGAAGAGTAATGGAAAATATTACAGTATTTTTTTGTGGTTAAGCTATAGTGTTTATGCATTTATACTAAATGTATTTAGACTGTTTTCATACAAATACATAGAAACCATATTACTTTTTTACCATGGTATTGAAGTGCTATATTTGTGGTTTTAACTGTGATTACTATGATCTTAATGTATGCTACTATGAAAAACCAATGGTTAATTAAAAAAAAAGTCAGAATAATTAAATTTCACCATATAAAAATGAGGTTGCTACAGTTTTTACAGATATTACTCACTTTGATAATGAACATAAATCTACATCTGCATCCTAACTCAAGCTGCTATCAAATGTGTGTTTCTAAAAGTGAAAAAAAAAGTATTATTATTAATAATATAATGAGGCAACACAAACCTGTTTCTTGATTTGAAACAGTATTACTTATTAGAACATGTAGAACTAAGAAATTATTTTTTTTTCTTATTATTTTTGATATATTTTGTTAAGGAAAAAATGTAAAAGTGTAAAAAAATTCAAAAACATGAAGAGTTTGTCATGTTCTGAACATAAAGAATAGTTTAAAACCACAATTAACCATCTGGTTTTTACAAATTTCATATTGGAGCAAAAATCTGCCTTTAAACTTAAATATTGTAATATTTTTTTGTCCATATCACCCAGCCCTAGTTCAACCCGAAATGAAAACTGTTTCTGTAAAGACAACTTAAATGACTTTCTTTTGAGGAACACAAAAAGGAGAAGTTCAAGCTGCTCTTTTGTATACAACACTTAAAAAATAGAGGTTCTTTATTGCCATTTATGGTTCATTAACATCCATTGAAACTTTTCAATGCACAAAAGGTTCTTTATAGTGGAAAAGGGTTCTTCTGATTATTAAATGTCCTTAACCCTTTAACTGCCACTTCCATTTTTGGACACAGATGTAAAAATGCACCATCCAAACTTATTTTTTAAATTATTTTTTTAATTATTAATTTTTTTAATTTTTATAATTTATGAATGAAAACATTTTATAATATAGTTTTGATGTACATTTTCCATGGTAATGCAATGTCAGATTTTAAAATGGCCTTCAAAGGATGAATTTTGATATTTTATTTTTAACTGATATATAATTTCTTTTGATTTCTAAAGCGTGTTAGGGAAAAAAGCAATGAAGACACTCTTTTGTGACAAAAGTCAGAAACTCCTGTTGTGATGTAGATTTTTGAGGTGCACTCTTGACATATATTAATCTATTAAAACAAGGTTAACAAATGGTTAATCTATTGTTGTGAAAAAAAAAAAAAAAAACTTTTTGAAACCGTTTTTAAAAGTTAATTACAGTTGAAAGTGATTAAAACTGCTAAAAAAGGACAAAAATAAATGACCATAAAGCTTTCATAAAAGTGTTTTCAATCTGTTTGTAGGTGTTACAGATGAGATCCAGGTGTTTGGTACTCTGGAGTACTGGCTCAAACTCAGGGTTCCAATGGAACAAGCCATTCGCCTTTATAAGGAGAGAGTCAAAGCGCTTGGTTACCTCAACACAAGCATGAGGGACAGCCAGGTACTATTTGCAACCCCATCTAAGGCACCGTTTGCTGCTTTGAAGCATGCTAAAATGACTTGATCTTCTTTCCTCTTCAGGCTTTATCGGTTCCTGTCCCTAGTTCCTCATCATTGATGGATGGTGATCTAAATGAACTAAATGTCACCATACACTCCTGCTGTAGTCTTAAATCCAGAGGTCTTCACACTCAACCCAGCCCATATGTCATCTACAAACTCTACGACTTCCCTGACCATGACACGCCAGTCATATCCTCCACCAATGAGCCGCAGTTTGAAGATCACATGATCTTCCCAGTGGCTATGAACTCTGATTTTGATGCGTTCCTTAGGTCAGAGGCTCTAGTGTTGTATGTGTTTGATGATTTGGATGTTGAGAACCAGCTGTACCTGGGGAAGGCCAAAGTACCACTTGTGTCGCTGGCGCACGATAAAAAAATCACTGGTGAGGACAAACTCTTTGTTGCAGTGTAGACTGAATTTGATTGATTTTTTTTTTTTTTTTTTTTTTTTAAATTAAAAATTCAGTGAAATCAAAATAAAGGTTTTGTGGCTTTTAGGTCATGTCAAATAGTAAAAAAACGTTTCAAATAAATGTTGGACGTTTTTGACCAATAAAATGCTGACCAGAAATAGAAAAGGACAAATTTGGGAATTATATATATTTGACACATTTTTGGGAAATATAATGTTATCAGGATATTTTTTTTATTTAGAAAATTAGTCATAGAAACATTGGAAAGAAAGGTGTTTATTATATTTTAAGTTTATAACATTTATTGCATTTTTATTTCTTCAGGGACACTGCAAAAATATATTAAAAATCTGTAAATTAATATATAAATATATAAAAATATATAAATATATTTTTTATTTTGTTAATTATTTTTTGAGGTTTAAAAGGTGTAAAATCTGTATATATATACATATATATATATATATATATATATATATATATATATATATATACATATACACAGATTTTACACCTTTTAAACCTCAAAAAATAATTAACAAAATAAAATATATATTGTATATATAATTTATTTATTATTTTTTGAGGTTTAAAGATAAATAGCCTATTTTGCTTCTAAATTTATCTTGGTACATTTATTTTGTTATAGAATTTTTGCTGGAAAATATGACTGGTGATTATGATTGATTGATTGACAGATTTATTTACACCTTTAATATTGGTGTTTTTCTTGTGATTTGTATTTTTTAAGGTATGTTTGAGCTTACAGACCCTGCAGGTCTCCCCAGCGGCCAAATCAGTGTGACTTTGAAATGGAAGTTCACATACCTTCCTCCAACAACCTCGACTATCACCACACAACAGACCAAGATCACCGGCAGAACGACGCCAGAGAGACAGACGTCCCAAGACAAGGAGAAAACACAGACAGAGACACAACAGATGATCAAACATCCTCCACTAATACCTCAACCCACTGTTTCTGAGGTAATGACATCCCCAAAACGCTTCAGCATGCAGAGCCATAAATAAATCAATGCAGAATGCTTTTTGTTGTTTCGTCATTGTAGAATATGTGTTTTTCTTATTCTTCATATATAGACTCCAATGCCCAAACCCAGGCAGCGAACTTTACCAAAATCAACTACTAAAAGAGTTTCTTTTGTGGATGTTACAGAGCTTGAAAAACAGGTTCAAGAAAATTCTGTGTCACTCTTACTATTACTCAAATTAAAGGAGAAGTTTATTTCCAGAACAAAAATGTACAGATAATGTACTCACCCCCTTGTCGTCCAAGATGTTCATGTCTTTCTTTCTTTCTTCAGTCGTAAAGAAATTGTGTTTTTAGAGGAAAACATTTTTCTCCATATAATAGACTGATATGGTGCCCCGATTTTGAACTTCCAAAATGCAGTTTAAATACAGAAAAATCCTGAAATGTTATCCTCAAATAACATAATTTATTTACGAAATGAACATCTTGGATGACAAGGGGTGAGTACATTATATGTGAATCTTTGTTCTGGAAGTGGACTTCTCCTTTAAGGCATTACTTAACCCTGAGTATTATCCTGTACCATTTGTGCACTTCTGTATGTGGTGTTTTGATTATGTATTTTGCGTATTTGTATTAATAATCACTAATAGATGGAGCAGACTGCAGCCTCTGATGAAGGTGATAATGAAGAGCCGAAATCATCTGTGATCCCTGCACCAAAGGTACACTCAAAATACTGTGAAATTCACAGTTTAAAAAAGGAATACAATTGTCAAAAAAAAGTTTAGGAACAAACAATATGTGATGCTGTGTTTTTCACAGACTGTCATAGTGATGGAAGCAGGAGAGGCCACTGCAGTCAGTGAGGAAGAGGATGAGGAAGAGTCTCATTTCTCTGAGGGTCAGGTGATCACCGCCAGCTCTCAGTCTGATGAGTCTGAGATTTCTGAGGAGCTGCAAGAGCCACTAACAGGTGTGTCTGTTTCAAGTTATGGAAATTAAAATCATGTAAAGTAGGGTTCCTCAAATCTTGCGCTACAGAGTTTAGCTCCAACCCTGATCAGCTCACCTACCTGTGATTGTCTAATGATCCTAAAGACACTGGTTAGCATGCTCAGGTGTGTTTGATCAGGATTAGAGCTAAACTCTGCAGGAAAGTGGATCTCGTGGGCCAGATTTGAGGATCCCTGATGTAAAGCATAAAACACCATTAACATTGGTAATAGTATACATTTCCGAGTGAAACAAACATAATCAGCCAGAAATAATGTTTTCATTGTATCCATTGGTATTTGATTTGTCTTTGAATTCCAGGCTATAATATTTTTGTTTCATTTTATTTTCCCCCTGCCTTGATTGATTGATTAATTTGATGACTACTGGGTGTGAATATGACAAATGTAGCTTTGCAGTTGGCCTATTTTGATGGTTTTAGTATTGTAATCAATTATTTAATTTATATTAGTACAAATTTAGTGCTAAAATAATGCTAAAATGTTTATTTTATTTTATTTTATTTTATTTTATTTTAAAGTTTTTTGAAATTTCATTTCATTTTCATTATTAAAGCTCATTTGCACTGGTAAGTAATAATTTTTTTCAAGCTCTGCAGCATTTTGTCCATAATTTAACGTCATTATATGGAAGGAGCAGCATTAACATAATTCAGAACTTCTCATTTTGTGTTTCACCAAAGAAAGTTCACAAAACCAGTCATAAGGATTTTTACAGTTTTACAGTTTTACAGTTTACAAATAAATAAGGTTTCCATTGATGTATGGTTTGTTATGATAGGACAGTATTTGGCTGAGATACAACTATTTGAATATCTATAATCTGAGGGTGCAAAAAAAAATCAAAACATTGAGAAAATCACCTTTAAAGTTGTCCAAATGAAGTTCTTAGCAATGCATATTACTAATCAAATTAATTAATAAAAAAAATGTTTATATATACAGTACTGTGCAAAAGTCTTAGGCCACTAGTATTTTCACCAGCTAAAAAATGGTTCAAAGTAAGTTATTTCTATCTTTTGCTGTAGTGTGTCAGTAGGGAACATCAGTTTACATTTCCAAACATTCTGTTTGCCATTAATTGTAATAATCTAGTGAAATTTTTGTTTGCACAAGGAGTCTGACAACAGCCAGTGCTCCACACAGAGATCTGATCTCACCATCATCCAGTCTGTCTCTGGAATGACATGAAGAAACAGAAAAACTGAGACAGAGTAAATCCAGAAGAACTGTTTCAACATCTCCAAGATGTTTCAAGTAACCTACCTGCAAAGCTACCTGAAAAACTCTGCACAAGTGCACATAGGGCAAAAGCTGCTTTAAACACAAAGGATGGTCACATCAAATGCTTATTTATTTTAGTTAATAGAAGTTTATATATCAAGAAAATCTATTTATGACATTGTTTTTAACAGCATCCTCATTTTATGTGCCTAACTGCCTAAAAAACAGTACTATAGCTTTGTAGGTGTAGGTCTCTTAAAGCATCTTGGAGATGTTGCCACAGTTCTTCTGGATTTAGTCTGTCTCAGTTTTTTCTGTTTCTTAAGACAGACTGGATTGAATGATGGAGAGATCACATCTCTGTTTGCACAAGGAGTCTGACAACAACCTGTGCTCCACACAAAAATCTCGCTGGATTATTACAATTAATGGCAAAATGAATGTTTAGAAATGTAAACTGATATTTCTTACTGATACACTACAGCAACAGACTGACTTTAACTGACTGTAAACCATTTTTAGCTGATGAAAATACTAGTGGCCTAAGACTATGCACAGTACTGTATGTACAGTAGGAAATTTACAAAATATCTTCATGGAACATGGTCTTTACTTAATATCTTAATGATTTTTGGCACAAAAGAAAAAGTGATCATTTTGACCCATACAGTGTATTGTTGACTATTGCTACAAATATACCCATGCTAATTTTGACTGGTTTTGTGGTCCAGAGTCACATATACACTGACTAAAATTATAAATGCAACACTTTTGTTTTTGCCCCCATTTTTTTCATGAGCTGAACTCAAAGATCTAAGACTTTTTCTATGTACACAAAAGGCCTATTTATCTCAAATATTGTTCACAAATCTCTCTAAATCTGTGTTAGTGAGCACTTCTCCTATGCCGAGATAATCCATCCACCTCACAGGTGTGGCATATCAAGATGCTGATTAGACAGCATGATTATTGCACAGGTGTGCCTTAGGCTGGCCACAATAAAAGGTCACTCTAAAATGTGCAGTTTTATCAGACAGCACAATGCCACAGATGTCGCAACTTTTGAGGGAGCGTGCAATTGGCATGCTGACTGCAGGAATGTCCACCAGAGCTGTTGCCCGTAAATTGAATGTTCATTTCTCTACCATAAGCCATCTCCAAAGGCGTTTCAGAGAATTTGGCAGTACATTCAACCGATCTCACAACCGCAGACCAAGTGTAACCACAACAGCCCAAGACCTCCACATCCAACATCTTCACCTCCAAGATCGTCTGAGACCAGCCACCCGGACAGCTGCTGCAACAATCGGTTTGCATAAGCAAAGAATTTCTGCACAAACTGTCGGGTCTCGACCTGACTGCAGTTTGTCGTCTTAATCGACTTGAGTGGGCAAATGCTCACATTCGATGGCGTCTGGCACTTTGGAGAGGTGTTCTCTTCACGGATGAATCACGGTTTTCACTGTACAGGGCAGATGGCAGACAGCATGTATGGCGTTGTGTGGGTGAGTGGTTTGCTGATGTCAACGTTGTGGATCGAGTGGCCCATGGTGGCGGTGGGGTTATGGTATGGGCAGGCGTATGTTATGGACAACGAACACAGGTACATTTTATTGATGGCATTTTGAATGCACAGAGATACAGTGACGAGATCCTGAGGCCCATTGTTGTGCCATTCATCCACGACCATCACCTCATGTTGCAGCATGATAATGCACGGCCCTATTTTGCAAGGATCTGTACACAATTCCTGTAAGATGAAAACATTCCAGTTCTTGTATTGCCAGCACAGGTCATACATACTCACTGGACATGTCACCCATTGAGCATGTTTGGGATGCTCTGGATCGGCATATACAACAGCGTGTTCCAGTTCCTGCCAATATCCAGCAACTTCGCACAGCCACTGAAGAGGAGTGGACCAACATTCCACAAGCCACAATCAACATCCTGATCAACTCTATGTGAAGGAGATGTGTTGCACTGCGTGAGGCAAATGGTGGTCACACCAATTACTGACTGGTTTTCAGATCCACCCCGGAGCCCCCCAGTACTGTAAAACTGCACATGTTAGAGTGGCCTTTCATTGTGGCCAGCCTAAGGCACACCTGTGCAATAATCATGCTGTCTAATCAGCATCTTGATATGCCACACCTGTGAGGTGGATGGATTATCTCAGCAAAGAAGAAGTGCTCACTAACACAGATTTAAACAGATTTGTGAACAATATTTGAGAGAAATAGGCCTTTTGTACACATAGAAAAAGTCTTAGATCTTTGAGTTCAGCTCATGAAAAATGGGGGCAGAAACAAAAGTCTTGCGTTTATCATTTTGTTTAGTGTATGTTTGGAATGACACGAAGGTGACTAAATAATGACTTCAGTGTTTACGTTAAACTCTAATTATATTCCAAGTTACCACAAACTTAAGGTGGTTGTATCATTAAAAAAAAAAAAAAAAGTTTGTCTTGTGTTTGTGTTATTGTAGGCAGGAAGGCCCCTGTGCTTCGGCCCTTAGTAAAACTTGTATTCAGCAGAGCCACAAATGGATGTTTTGGTTTCCAATACTTAGTGCCAAGTGTTAGTATTCAGTTTCATATGAGAAAGCAGCTGTGCTATTGTTTTTCGAATGAGATGAGAATCATTAATATTTCATTCGCTGCTGCCAATAATCTGATGTGTTTCCTGTTGACAACCAACAACATAAATGTTAATGTGTGCTGACCTTGGCCAAGAGGCTGTCTTTAAAGTGTTTGTGTCTAACATCTCTCTTTTACCTGCTGCGGGCCACCTGAGACCAAAGCGAGAGATGGACGATGAGAAAATAAACAACCCGTTCATGAACACCTTCCATGTGAAATGAGATCCATCTAATGATCTTCTAGTGTTTTACATTCTGTATTATCAACTGATCATAATAAAGAAAATGCTCTGTTGTGTCTGCAGACGTTCAGGGTGAGGATGATGATAGCGATGACTGCATCGTTCCTGCTCAGAGCTCACAGCAGAAAAAACAGGTGTGTTGGATCATTTTGCATCTGTGCGTTTAACAAATGAACCAGTTTTTTTCCTATTGTTGACCGATATGTTAAGTGTATTTTCTAATGTTAGTTTATGTGTGTTTTGCTATATATGCTAGACAGGAGGGGAAGGGGGGGGGGGATCAATATTTCTTTTTCTTTTTGACTGTCCGCTGATTTAAAAATAATCAGTGCAAATAAAAAACAAGTGAAAAATATGACAAATAACTAAATGCAAATAAATTAAATACATTTCTATAAAAACAAAACAAAAAATAATATACATTTATGTAAACATTTTATATACATATACAGAATTAAAATATAAAATGAAGAAATAATATACATGTATTTTTCATTTTATATACATGTATATTCATTTATTATAAATCACAATTAATCACATCCAATATAAAAGTTTGTGTTTACATATTATATGTGTGTGTTCTGTGTAAATGTATCATGTATAAATATAATTATATATATATATATATATGGCTGGTGAAATTTCAGCTTTGCATTTTAGGAATAAATTATATTTTAAAGTAAATTACAAAAGAAACCTGCTGTTTTAAATTGTAATAATAATTATTTTAACAATAATAACAATATTAATAACAATATAATAACAATATTAGCCTAAAAAACTTCCTTGAAAACATTAAAAATCTTACTGATCCTAAATTTTTTTTATAAGCGTTTACTGAAAAATAAAAGTGTTTTTTATCTGCACAAGTACACGTAGATGTCAGCTTCTACTAACATGTAATCTAACTTTGCAGATAGGTTCTTTACCATATTATGAAATGTGTTTATAAGAAACTATTTTAATTTAACCACGTAATAGTCACAAATTAATACACCTAATGTCCCTATTATTTTTCTTACTTTAAGTGTTTGACATTATTTAAAAACCACAGAGAGGAAATTCTTATGACCTAATACCTAAATATTTGGTATTTCTAACAAAACTATGATGTATATATCTTTAGAGAAATTCACTTTCTCAACAAAGAACAAATATGAATCGCTGGGTCTGAAAAGGATATTATATTTTTTGCTGATAAAGGGTCATTTTAAATATTTTTGTGATTAATTTAGCCTACAATTTAGCCTGTGTAAGCGGACATTAGACTGGGTGATGTACATGCAGAGATTTGAACGGTCAGGTTAGTGTTAGCTCACTTTGTGTCCTAAGAGGATTGTGGAAAGAAACAGAGATCTAACGACTGCTGTCAGCACAAACTTAATGGCCTAAACACTCCAGCAATGTGGACGGCATGTTTGACAGATTGAATCAAATGATACACGGATGGACAAAGCATCTCCAACCCCCATCATTATCAGAGAACTATGCCCTGTAGGTTACACGTCTACATCAGGAAAGAGATATAGTTTTTCCGGTGTCCATCATTTCAAACGGTGGAATATTCTTCGCGGATGTCCTGTCAGATGTAGAGAGTGATTGGAGTCCCTGAAGGTTCACAGCGAGTCTCACCATGTCAGTTGGTGTGAGGTTGTATGTCAGTTGTGATAAGGTCATGTGTTGCTTTGCTCCACCAGCCGTCCGAGTGCATTCGTGTGGAGATCGTTTCTCTGAGTCTGAAGCCGGGCTCAAGAGTGGCAGAAGACAGTGGAATCGTCCGACTGTTTGTGGAATACTGTTTCCTGGGCCTGCCATCAGTTGAGACACCGCTGTCCCTAAAGAAACCTCTTCCTGGACACAGCGTCTCCTACAACTTCAGCAATGGTGAGCAACAACATTCATACTAATATCCATGCAATACCAACCACTGTAATTGTTCTACTTTTTCTGCATTACTACCTACTGTATGTCTTGTGAGAATTGGTGCATTGGTTGGGAAGTTTTTGAACTTTCCTCTGACCAATTTTGGGGTCTACACCTCTAACCTTCTAGAGCAGGGGTTGGGAACCTTGATCCTGGAGGGCCAGTGGAGCTAAACTCTGCAGGGATCCCTCCAGGATCTAGGTTCCCGACCCCTGTTCTAGAGCTACCATAAGCTTACACTTTCCTGCTTCGGTCTACAACAGTGGTTCCTGGTCCTGGAGAACCCCCAACACTGCTTGTTTTTAATGTCAGTTTTATCCAGGGATACCCAAACTCGGTCCTGAAGGGCCGGTGTTCTGTAGAGTTTAGCTCCAACCCTAATTAGACACACCTGAACCAGCTAATCAAGCTCTTACTAGGCATACTAGAAACTTTCCAGGCAAGCTGGAGCTGAAATCTGCAGGACACTGAGTTTGGGCACCCCTGGTCTTATCTAATTTACACATGAGGTCTTAGAGCAAGGTTGTCCAAACTCAGTGTCCTGGAGGACTGGTGTCCTGCAGAGTTTAGCTCCAACTTGCCTCAACACACCTGCCTAGAAGTTTGTAGCATGCCTAGTAAGACCTTGATTAGCTAGTTAAGGGGTGTTTAATTCGTGTTGGAGCTAAACTCTGCAGGACAGTGGCCCTCCAGGACGAGTTTGGACACCCCTGTCTTAGAGTCTTTACTAATGAGCTGATGAGTTGAATCAGATGTGCTTGGTTAGGGAGACATCTAAAATGTGCAGTGATAGGGGTTCTCCAGGACCAGGATTGGGAACCACTGGTCTACACAGGGGTGTCCAATTCTGCTTTTGGGGGACCACTATCCTGCAGAGTTTAGCTCCAACCCCATTTAAACACACCTGAACCAGCTAATCAAGGTCTTCAGGATCACTAGGGCTACAAGCAGGTGAGGTTTTTTCAGGGCTGGAGCTAAACTCTGCAGGACATCTGCACTCCATCACTGATGTTGTCTACCCCTGTTCTAGAGAGCTACTGTTGTGCAGACTTCAATTCCAACTCTGCTCCGACACACTTTCCTGAAATTATTAAGTGACCCTAAACATCTTGATTAGCTGATTCAGGTGTGTTTGACTGGGATTGGCACTGAAATTTGCAGGAGAGTAGCTCTCCAGGACCAGGGTTGGAGACCCCTGATCTAAAGCCATGTATCTTCGTTTAGATTCAATGGGTAATCCAGAGTTTTCTAATCCTGTTCCTGGAGGCACCCCAACACTACACACTTGTGAACTCTTCCTCATTAAATGCATTTGAATCAGCTCATCAGATCATTAGTAAAGACTGTAGGACAGTGATTTCAAACTTAATTTCTAGAGGTCCACAGCTCTGCACTGTTTAGCTCCAACACTAATCAAACACACCTGCTTCAGCTAATAAAGGTACTTCAAAATTACTAGAAACTTCCAAGCAGGTGTGAATTGGAGCTGGTTGGAGCTGAACCCTGCAGAGCTGTGGTCCACCAGGACTTGAATTTGAGACCTAAAATGTGTAGTGTTGAGGGCCTGAAGGAACCGGGTTGAGAAACACTGGGGTAATCCAAAGTACATTTATTAGCCACATTGACTGCCCACCATTTTAAATTTTATACTGTTTAATACTTTACTTGGCCATTTAATTGGTTCTTGTAGCTGTCTTATTTTACTAAACAATGCCAAATAAACATTATTAGTAATTTATCAAAATAAAGAAAGAGACCTAAACAACATACAACATGTTTTGACAGTGATCCATGTGGATAAGGAAAGTAACCAGCCCAGACGGCAAACTTTGAGGGCGGTGCTGGAGGGCCGGAACAGACAACTAGAACAGTGAGACTCTTTATGATTTATAATATATAGTTTATCTGTGGCTCATTTATTTGTCATGTGAAGTATATAGTTGTAGCATAAACTCTGCTATCCAGCTCAAATAAGCAGCTGACTCTTTCATTGGTTGTGACAGCTTAAAGTTCACGGTGGTGAGCGACCCTCCTGAAGAGGAGGAGCAGGACGAGGAATGCGAGGATGTGGGCGTGGCCTACCTGCGTATTGTTGATATCATGGAAAAACGCAGAGACATGAAGGACGTCAGCCTCAACAGTAAGTGTGTTTTACTTTGCATTATAAAAATGTAGTCATAACAAAAGTTTTGAGTTTAGTTTGAATATTATGTTATCTCAAATCATGGGTACTTGGTAATTTTCACAAATACCATGTTAAATGAGGCCTAAACTCGTTTTTTTTTTAAACAAATTATCAGTAAAAGGAGATGTCTGACCTCTGAAAATGTTGGCCACCTCAGAACGTCAAAGTGTAATGAAAATGATTTCACTTTTGATGAAAAAATACATTTTACATTAAATTTCCCTTTTTCTTCAACCCTGTTACCAAAGTTTGTGACACAGCTTAACCCTGATTTTTATATTTTTTTATTTTTTAATTCATAGCCATAAACGTTGGATAAACATGAAAAAGTAAAGAAATATGTCAGAAAGTTGTAGGTTTGCAAGTAACAGGGTTCATATTTAAAAATACCTGTATTATTAAAGTAACTTTGGCAACAGGGTTGAATAGGTGAGCTTAATGAATACAGTTTGTGTAAAAATTGAGAAAATGTAATGCTCTGGCCCGCTATGTGAAAGATCAAAATTTTTGTCACATCCAGTTTGCCACAGTTTAATGAAATATTACAGTTTTTATTCAGTAACAGGGTTGAATGCACATTTTTTAAATGCCTACTTTTTGAATTTTTGGTCATTGGTCAAAAATATTATTGTATGATATTAATTTTTGCATACAGTCAAGACAGTTAAGACCACTGAGGTGGCACAGACATTTAATGTGTTTAAATTATTAATTTAAACACATTGTTCAAATATTAGTTTATCTAACATATGTAATAGTTCTTTCTCTGAAGAACATAGTATTCATGCCTTTTTACATAATGAGAGAACAGTTTGTATCCTATTCATGGAAAGTGCCATCTGCTGACCATAAAAACAGTTTTTTTTTTTCTGTCCCTCACTGTAGTTGTGGACGTTCAGGACAGCAGTGAAGTTATTGGCCATCTAGTTGTGACCGTCGAAGCTCTGGAGGCTCTAACATCCATCCTGAAAGATCCAGAGCGTGATCGACCTCTAACTACACTTGCTTAATTTACCAAAACCAGTGATTTACTTTTTCCAGTTGTGCTGTTCCATCAGCAACATTAAATGTTCCTCAAATCATTTTCGTTTTTAATTAGATTCACCAGATGAAGTTCAATGTAATGCACGGGGCGGTCGGTTTGGTTTTAAACGCTACAGACGGTGACAACATATGGGAACAAAACAGTCCTTTATGTAAACGCCATCACACGGCTTTGATCCCTTACGGTGTGAAATCATATCCTAATGTTTCTCTTTATGGCCTCCAGTGTTGCGTTTGATGGAGCGCTGATGTTTAGACCTTTAATAACTTTGCTTAATGAAAAGGCTGTTAAGCCTCATTAGGCAGCGCTGTGGCAGGCGGCGATATTTTATTGAAGGTGCGAAATGAAATCTAACTGGATTTAATGGGATTAAATCAAGCTCTTTAAAATGCTAATGCAGATTTCCACGCGTGTCGAGCTGTGGCGCTCGCGCAGACACTCCTTCTGTTTTGGTGTGTGCGATTGAGTGTGAAATGTTACTGTTATCTGCACTGCAGATCATTTGATATTTCTTTATAGGTCGGCATAAGAGTTCAGATTTAGTATCTTTTGTAGAGATATAAATGCTTTATTTTGAATGTACTACAAACCTTTGTAGACAGCCTTATAAACTGATATTTGTAAATGTTTTATATTTATGAACATTTCAGAGTAATGTATTAAAGAGTTTTAGTGTTATTTCATTTTGGTTTCTGATTTTCTTAAAATAAAATTTTTTCCTTTTTTTTTTTACTTAAAGTCGAGAAGAAACTACATTTAGAAGCAAGCCATTTGAACTTCATAATGTAACATCCAATGACTGACTTTATTCTGCTGAACACAAAAGATAATATAAAGAACTTTGGACCCCATTGACTTTCATTGTATGGACAAACAAAACACAGAGACATTTTTCAAAATATCTTTGTGTCTCCGTGTGTGTTTCACACAGTCATAAAGGTTTAAAACCACATGTGAATGAGTAAATGTTGACAATGTACATTTCTGAGAGTTTAATAAAGCCAAGGAAATCAATAAGACAGTATGTAGCCATTATGATCTCAATGGTAGTTGCTTGGCTGGCGCATATAGTTCCATGCTGTACATAAGTATGTAACCTGCATTATTTTCAGCCAATCACATGGCTGTTAACAGCATTACCCAGTCAAACTCTGACCCCTAATAGAGTGCAACAGTCAGGCTCTGGAAGTAAAAATGCTATTCATTTTCTGCATAGGGAGTTATTTTTTGCTAACTTATAAACCTTCAAAGACAGACTTAGGGGCCGTTCACATATCGCGCCTAAAAACGCTAGGCGCGCTGATTTTTCCTCCTTTCCAAAGCGCTCTTTACCTTGCGCTCCCGTGGCGTCTGCCGTTGCTAAGCAACCATGACCTGCACTCTCAATGAAGAGTAGCTCTGCTACTAAATTTATTTAAAAATGTACAGCTATGATCAGCTGTTTCTCCATCTTGGCTGAACTTTCAATGTTGTTATGGGAAGGGATGAAGCTAAATTGGTTGAATCATGTCACATGACCCGCGGCACGCTTGCAGCATTTTGAAAAGTTTAATCTCGATGCGCCTGAAAAAAACGAGCGCGTCGCACCGCGTGCGTGTCGTGACCGCATCACTTCCGTTATGAGCATGGCTTCCGTGCGTTTACATTTGAAATAACGAACTTGAGCGTGCAAAAGATGCGATATGTGAACGGCCCCTTACTGTGAGCTCCGAGGTTGTCAGTGGTACAGTGGTATCAATGGTACATGCTTTTGTTCAAGCATCAGTTCACATTATTTTATTTTTGTTTTAAATAGTTGTGCTTAAAGGGGTCATCGGATGCCCATTTTCCACAAGTTGATATGATTCTTTAGGGTCTTAATGAAAAGTCTATAATATATTTTGGTCAAAAATTTTCAATAGTTGTGTAAAAAAACAACCCTTTTTACCTTGCAAAAATCATCCCATTCTGAGGGATTGTTCCTTTAAATGCAAATGAGCTCTGCTCACCCCGTCCCTCTCTTCTCTCTGTGGAGTGATGAGCTGCTCTGAGAGATTGTTTACATTAGCCACATTTTAATTGTTCATTACATTTTAATAATCAAAATCATGAAGGATAATTAGATTTGATAAAGAATTAATTTATTATAGGCTATTTATTTCTTTTATTTTTTTTTCAGAAATAGTGTGCTGTGTATTTACAGTTTTGTAGTAAATAAATTCTGGTAAATATTCCTTAAACATTGTTTTAATAATATTTTTATTAGTAGTAGTAGTGCTATCTTTATATTAAGTAATATATTAATATATATTTCTGACTGTCAAGTCAAACCAAACTTTTATTTTTACGGGTTGCTGTGAAGACCTTTAAGGTCTTCGTTATATGATAGATAGTTTTCCGCAAAAGAAACTGTAAAATGCTCATGAAATGACTCTCAGAGCAGTTCTAGAGATTATGTTAATGTGTTCATGCACGTGGATCATCCTTATGTTTTGATGAACGAAGACAAACTTTTATTATAATGTATACCACATGCGCTGATCAATCCTGTACAGTAAGAAGGAACATGTACTAAAAAAGCCAATAAAATCAGTAGCTAACAAACTCATGCTAACAACGGAAACTAATTTGTATCTTTCTCCAGAAACACATTGGCAGATGTTTTAGTGAGTTTGACAGAGCTTTCAGTGAGGTTGAGCTACTGTACATCAGTATTGGATCTTGGATGGGTAATGATCTCTCTAACGGGGTTCATATGTTCAGCCAAGCAGCATCATTAGCCGAGCACATGACTTGATCAATATCACAGGTCGATTCCGAGCACCGCCGCCCCGTCCCGTCAGCTTCGTCTGTCTTTCGCGCGTTCCCTTTCGCCGCTATCATGCAAATGACCCTGCCACCTGAAAAGAGGACAAGAAAAGGTGTCCCACGGGGTCTCATTAGCCATTCAGAGTTAAGATGTGGGGCGGGTCGTGTTGTCATGTGAAGATGATTGGAGCGCAGCCCTTTGACAGCTGTGACAGGCGGGTGGGTGGCCCCCGGCCCCCCCTCCCTTTCCACTCTTGGCCCATCTGTCAAATCACCGCTGAGCACTCTGGGAAATGATACAGGGCCGCTCCTCAATTAGACGTGTTAGGACAAGAGGGAAGTGTCATTTTGGTGACATGGATAACCTGAGCCCACAAAGGCCACTTACCGCCGGCAGATACTAAATGAATCTAGAGTGGAGCGATTCGCAGAAATATCAATTTAACTGTCTCTCTCGGAGGGCACCTTGCTCTTACATTTTGTTAAACCCGAAGCTTTATAGGTGGTATGACACAACAAAAGCACTAACGTTATGATCAGGAACTGCGCTGGAGAAAAGACAGGTTCAGTCAAAATTTAAAGTAGTTCAACTAGTTAAGCAATCTTTTTAGCTAACTAAAATAGCTACCCAGTAAACAGAACATCCCCCGTATGTTAGTATTTGGTTCCTATTTGCTTCATTTTTGGGAACCAAATAAAAGTTCTAGGAACATTCTTAAGTTAGTGTGATACTTAGGCCAAGTTTGGCTTATTGTTAGGTTTTTCTTTTTATGAGCATGAAATAATGTTGCGAGAATGTTGCAGGGAGGTTTTTTTTTTTTTTAAATGCAACCTAAAAAATCTTTGCTGATTTACCAATTACAGACCTTAAAAAAAAGTATGTTTTGGAAATGTCTTAGGGACCTAAAATTGTTAGCCAGATAACTTTTTAATCTACAAAATTATGCCATATAAGGTTGTAAGAAACTGCTCGAATGAATTGAACTGTCTGACCAGGCTAAAATGAAGCAGATATTCCAACACTTTATACTAGAAAGAAAAGACAGTTTCAGAGAGCTTTTCAGATTAAATCATTCACTTTTGATGAAAAGTAGCAATGTAGCGCTTACTAGTCTATTTTTAAAACCTGTATTTGCAGTTTGGCTGTTGTAACATTATAAAAGGCCACTTAAGTGTACTTAAAAAAGACAAAACTTTCATAATTGTTTCTTAAAACCTTTAACAAGTGTGTTTTGTAATTGTCAAATTTGTAATAATGTCTACAGTTTAAAAGTAAATAACTTATAAAAACCCTTTGTCATGCTTTAAAGAAGTACACTTATTTTATGTGTTGACTAACATACTAAAGCACATGTGAAGTACTTGATTATAGTTTATAGTTATATAACTGCAGTATTATTCAATATTGCATTTAGAGTTAATGTATTTTAAATGTACTACGTACAAAAGTGACCCTGGACCACAAAACCAGTCTAAAGTAGCATGTGTATATTTGTAGCAATAGCCAACAATACATTGTATGGGTCAACAAGATTGATTTTTCTTTTACGTCAAAAATCATTAGGATATTAAGTAAAAATCATGTTCCATTAAGATATTTTGTAAAGTTTCTACTGTAAATATATCAAAACCTGCTAAGAACGTCATTTGGACAGCTTTAATGGCGATTTTCTCAATATTTAGATTTTTTTGCACCTTCAGATTCCAGATTTTAAAATTGTTGTATCTCGGCCAAATATTGTCATATCCTAACAAGCCATACATCAATGGAAAGATGATGTACGTATATATATCTCAGTTAAAAAAATGACCCTTATGACTGGTTTTGTGGTCCAGGATCACAAATACATTTAAATGACATACAAGTATCAGTAGAAATTAAAGTATCTTTTAATTTTGCTATAAATGCTTGTAAGTACACTTTAACTATATTTTAAAGGAACTATGAAATTACTTATAAAGATGTACTCAAGTCCTACCAGCACTCTAAAGTTCACAGCCTACCTTAAGTGTAATTAAAGTTGTAGTCCTTAAATGGTTAACGCCATTTTAAAACTGTTCAAAATTCACATTTGAGGTATTTTAAAGTAGTTACAGTCTATAAAAGTGACCTAATATGAACCACAGACTTCTTTTTAGACTACAGGCATTAAGACAACAAACTACAAACTCCTTAATTATCAAGTATGTTTTGATTGGCTGCGATTATGTTTTTTTTTCTGACAGTGACAACATGTCATTGATGTTTCTGTGTAGATTTGTGTATAATTCTATTGTGGTTTGAATGGCAGTCACTTTTCCTGTCAGGACATTTCTTAAACCTTTCATGAATTGCTAATGGTGTCATTTAAAGCTCAAACACATGTGTCCAAACGGGCAGTGCTTTGCATGTCAGACCGACCCACTCCGGTCACTGAGGCGTGATGTTTGCCCTCACCGCTGTCTCTCCAGCTCCTCACCTTTGACTCGGCACTGTATTTAGTGAAAGTGCTGTGGTTCGGGTCGGTTGTATCGCTGGGCTTGTCTAAATATGACTGGCCTGTCGGCGGGTTTCATTACACTCACTCAAGCTCCTGCCCGGCAGCCCGTTCCAGCGCCGCAGGCCTGTCAACCGCATGATCAGGGGTGCATGAAGACAGGAGCCTCTATCACACTTCCTCTTTTTTAATATAGGCAGATTTCTCATAAAATGGCTCTTGCTGTAGTGGAAGTGTATTTAGATGAGCCAAAGGAGAGGGTTATAGAGAAGCAGGATGTTGTTTGGACCAGTTCCTAACCGGTTTTTGATGGGCAGTGCTGGTTTGTTACTGGCACAGGTTGGTTAGTGTTGCAAGCAAGCCAGGCTAAACAGTGTGCCATGCTGAATGAACACCCAAAACCAGCATGAGAGTGTCCGAAACACACCTGATCATACTGGTAGTCATCATTAAGTTCTTACTGGTAATTTATAGCAGTCAGTTGCAGTTAAAACTAGGTTCAGGATTGGTGGAAACAGGAATAAATCTATTACAACAATATAAAATGATTAAAAAGTACAACAGCAGTACCATGACACAGTGATGGAATTAACACATTAGTAACACAATTATTACAACATTTTTATTTGACATAATAATTAAAAAGTGGCAATTATGTGGTCCAATGATGGCATCAAATGGTAATAGCATGATAATAACACAATTATTACCAAGTTTTTTTGGTATAACTATGGTATATTCCCAAAATTTTATTTAATTACAACGTTGCATGTGCAAAAACAAATAAAAAGTGGCAATAATATGGGCCAAGGATGGTATCAAATGGAAATAACATGATAATAACACAATTATTACCAAGTTTTTGGCATAACTATGGTATATGCCTAAAATATCATTTAATTACAAACTTGCAGCATGTGCAAAAACAATTAAAAAGTGGCAATAATATGATCCAATGATGGCATCAAATGGTAATAACATGATAATAGCACAATTATTACCAAGTTTTTGGCATAACTATGCCAAAATTCCACGCAATTACAATCTTGCATGATGAAAAAATGGTGTTGCTGTGGTATATCCATCCCTCACAAAATAGTATTTAAATATAAATTAAAAAAATACGATGTCAAAATAATGTAATACCCAAATATGGTATTACAAATATGTCTCAGAAATATGGTACATGGCCCATAAATACTACCATAATAGCTAATAAAGGGGAATTTTCATAATAGACACATACAAACATGGTATTGCATTAGTACAGTGGTTCTCAACTCCTGTCCTTGAGGCCCACTACTCTGCACATTTTATATGTTTCTCTCATTTAACGCACCTGATTCAGATCATCAGCTCATTTGGAGAAAGATCCATGAACTGAACTGAGTGTGTCAGATTCATACAAAATGTGCAGAGTAGTGGGCCCCGAGGACTGGAGTTAAGAACCACTGCATTAGTACATGAATATATGCCCCAAAATTCAGTATGAAAAAAGGCCCAAAAAGCTTTGTATAAATATACTATATTGCTATCATACATGACCAAAAAGTATAGTATTACGAATGCTCAAAATATAGTACTTGCCCTATAAGTCTTCAAAAACACATGGTGTTTTATAATACATTCCTATTTTTTACCATCTGGTGCATCTAAAAACTAGCATTACTGTGGTTCATGCTCTGAACTGTAACTGAAAAGGATACAATACTTGGAAGGTGCAGAAACCACCACTAGGTGGCGTTATGGCACCATTCTTTTCAAAGAGATCCTGTCATCCTCTCAGTCTTTTACTCTGAATGCTTTTTAATGGCATTTCTGTCACAAGACATATTGTAATGTCGTCACCTCTCGCCCAGTGAGCTCTCTCCAAAACCTGGTCCCTGCCCTGGTTTACCATAATAATTAGCTGCACGAGGAGCATCGGTTTGGTCGGGTCTTACGTGAGGACTGTGACATTCCTCCGGTTAAGAGACGCACTCTCAGGTCATGTGTTCCTGACCTTGTGTTTTCATTGGCTCTCTATTAACAATGCTTTAATGTATGCATGGCATGTCACCACCGAAATTACATTTTCAAATCAGCCCTGTCATGCTCCGTCTCACTGTTAATCGTTCACAGCGTTTAAGCTACTGTACAGCTCTCAGCACTAACTCACTCCGCTGCTTGTATAATATTTGTGTTGAGACCATGTGATCCACACTTTAACCAGCACACACACACGCACAATTCAGCGAAACCCTTCACCGGCCTGTATTTAAGCTTATTGATTTAAACACAGACATAAAAAGACTCTTATCAAGAGCACTGTAAAAGCATTAGCATGCTATTGACTGCACTTGCACCGTCAGAGCCATTAAACTCATTGGACTGTGTTCCTAATCTGTTTTTCACTCAATGCTTTTCTCACATAGAAGTCGTACAGGTAACGCCACAGACTGTGATACTGTTCGAGGCAAATTATTCACTTAACAGCCAGAAAAGAAAAGTAGTCCTTAGAGACCACTGGCAAAGAATGTCTGAGTCAATACATAAGCATTGCTTTGAAAATTAAATTTATTATATATTGCCTTTGTGTAATCGAGAAGAAAAAATCAGTATTTGCCTTGATGTCATACTATCATTACCACCTCAGTACACCCATATGGCATCTAAAGCTTTTCATTTCCCATTTTTATTTACAATTTATTCAAACCTGTTACTACAATTTAGTGAAATTTCAGCCCTGTTACTAAAAATCTGTGTGATTTCATAGTTTTATAGTGCTAAACGTGGAATAATCTTAAAACATTAAATGAACAAAAGTTATAACATAACTGGCTTAAGTGTACAAAATAAGCAGTTAAACTCAGTTTGATGTTTTGTGTGTGTTTTGAATCATATAGTTTAAACTATTTTTAAACTCCTTTCACTAAATGACAAACTAAATTAAAAATTAAAGAAACTTTTCATTTTCTATATTTATTTTGAGAGATTTGCAAACTCTCAGCCTTGTTACCAAATTTTGGAATATGAATCTGTGTGATTTCATATTATTTTCTAATGCTAAACATTGTTATTTATAGTTAATAAACACTGTAAATTAATAACACATGTATATTTGTATTTTTTCTTATAATAACAGGGTAGAATGGTTAAACGACGAATACAGTCTCCCCTACAATTTTTGTAAAACTGACTAAATGGAAAGTGATTTACTACTTTTATTAATATTTTTTCTGCCATTGAGAGTATCCACATGATATCACTAAATTTAAATTCCTTGCAATATATTAAAAACTAAATATTTTTAAAATATTTTTCATTTTTATATTGTTTTAAATAAGATGTGCAATTTTTTCAACCCTGTTATTAAAATTTGGACCATAAATAAGCTGATCACTGTGATTTCATTATTTTCTAGTGTTAAATAATCTTAATATTACATTTTTTAATGAATACATGTATGAAATTAAGAATGGGTAACAGAGTTGTGAATAACAGGGTTGTAGATTTAACATAAATTAAGCTATTACTCATTATAAGCTAGCTAATTTGGAACCAAATGTTGGTTTCTAGTTAATAAACATATTAAAAAATATTTGTTTCATGATTTTCATGACATTACGGTAACAGGGTTGAACAGTTAAATTCGAAAAATATAGTCAACACTACAATTTGCGTAAAATTGACAAAACGCAATGTGATTTATTTGCCACAATTTCATAAAATATAAAATTTTCAATAGGGACAAATCATGCAGTAACAGGGTTGAACAGAAAATGTGGGACACATCTAAAAACGATGTTTTGTGGGGATTAATGAATATTTAACTGTAATATTATGGAATTATCTTATTAAAGTTGAGAATGTAAAGACCTCTGCGGTGGGTCCACAGTCATATTTTACAATCCTGTTATTTTTCAATGCAGGAATATGGCAGAAATGTAAGAGGGTTAGTGCCGTTTTACTCACACATGCAAATCTACACACACACGCGTCTGATTCTCTGATATTATGATGATAAAGCATGTTTGAGTGATGCATTCATCAGTGATCAAGAGCCATGGATCTGTACAGCTTTCATCAGGCTGGAGGTTACAGCTGTGTTAAAGCTCCTGGTGTCCCCACAGGTACTCACACACACACACACACTTACAGAGACGGACAGACAGATCAATCTTTATATTAATGATCTCTACAGAGACAGATGAACTCTGCCCCCATCCACATTTAAATTACCTGCCCATTGTCTGCTGGCCGCTGCCGCCGCTGGCAATCATTTCTCAAACGCCACCTGGGTTGGTTTAACCTGAGATTAACACTTCAAGTGGCTGAATGTGTGTGTGCGTGCATGTGTGTGATATATGAACTGGAGATTTTGCTAAAAGATGTGCGCTTATAAATGTGTAAAGGTGAATAATATATTTTCATCAAATATATAAAATATTATAGAGGAAACCAGCCCTAGTTTTCACACTTTTCAGTCCAGCGAATATTTTTTGGGGGGTAGGTTTATTTTTTAAACTCAATTTTTTAGACACATAACATAAAAAACACATAATAAATAAATAAATAAATAAATAAAGCAATTTAACATTTTTCCAATTATTCCAGAAGAAATGCAGTTCATTTAACACACATTTTATTAACCTTTTATTTGTCCAATAGCAGGATGGGTTGTCATAATAAAACCTGCCATAAATATTTTATTACCTATTTATTTATAAAACACAAAACTATATATATAAAAAAGCGATGAAACATGCCAAGTAGATTATGACTTTATGTGCAAACTCACAGTTTGAATTTAATGACACATCTTCAATCCAGAGGTTAATTGTTAATTCCTGCAACAGGAAGTGACACTAATGTTATTCTCATTTCACAATCAAAACAAATCATAGTTGTTTACACTGAATAATTTGATCATAACATTCGAAAGGTGTTCTTGCACCGAAGGGCCAAAATGCTCCTCAACTATATCACTAGCTCTGTGAATGAATGACCGATAGTTAGCGTTATTATAGCGCTCGTGATGGTTACGTGCGTGAATAAGTATGCCTTTTCACACCTTAAGAGAATAAGCAGAATAAATTAAGGAGTCTATTGCCTTTTGGGTTAGACATTAGACGTCTTTGCTTCGGACAAGAGGGTGTGAAATGTTAGTGATTAATTTCACCTGAATGTGGACATGAATGAGTGTGGCTTGACTTGTTTAATGGTCCATCCATCTAACCTAGAACCTTCTCCAGGATACAAGACCTTAAGAAATTACGGCTGAATACAGTAGAGCTTTGCTGTACTTGAAAGCATGGTTTAATGCAATACTTTGTATAGACTTTAGAATTGATCTGAGATTTTAGTATATGGGTAACTAATGAACTTTAAAGAAATCATATGTTCTCACAACAGGACCAAAGTATCAGTGTTGTAACACATTGTCCCAGTATTCAGATTGGGAGTCAACAAAAAAATAGGGTTTAAACTGTTGATTCTTAAATTATTAACTCACATTTTTTTGCAAAGCACCAATATTTTTCTATGATTACCAAACCTAAAGTGTTACATTATTTAAATTCTGTCACAGTAGAACAGCATTCTGGTTGTATCATTTAACTACTTTGTGCTTTTTAATAAATCAAACATTATAATTATCAATCAATCAATTTCTCTATAATCAAACTTGCAACAACCCTAGTTGGCGAAATAATTACAGTCAGTGTTCTTGTGATTTTTGTCAAGAGCAATTTTATTTATAAAAAGAGTTTAAATTTAAATATAATAAGTAAATATTTTATATTTTCATAACAGAGTTGAAATTTTGAGCTCTACAGGGTTGAAATAAAGAAAAAACTAATTTGGAATTAAATGTTTTGTAAGTGATAAACACACACACACACAATTATGTCAAATACGTTTTACACATTTTCTTAAAGTAACAGGGTTGAATAGTTGACGAATACAGTCATCACTACAACTCGTGAAAAAAACTGACAAAATGGAAAGCCATCATTACAATTTTATTTATTTATTTTTTTTAATTAATACTACTTCCTGCAAGTGACAGGACCCAATTATCACTTTATGGGTCTCACAATTTTATGAAATGTTTAATAGGGAGAAATCATGCAATAACAGAGTTGCACACAGAATTCTCTTTTAAAAAGTGTTTTGTTTGTTGGTATTTAATGTTACGGGGTTGAATATCAATGCAAAAACAACTAGTACCACTTTAGCTTTAGCTTTTCTTGTGATTTTTGTCAAGAACAATTTTATCTATAAAGAGTTAGCAGAGCAGAGTTGAAAATTTTATGCTTCACAGGGTTGACATAAGTGAGCTAATTTGGAACTAAATGTTGTTATGTAGTTAATGAACACACACACACACACACACACACACACACAATTATAACAAATATGTTTTACACATTTTCTTAAAATAACAGGGTTGAATATTTGACGAATACAGTTGACACTACAATTTGTATAAAACTGACAAAGTGGAAAATCGTCACTACTATTTTTTTTATTAATACTACTTCCTGCCAATGATAGAATCTAAACATCACTCTATGGGTGTCACAATTTTATGAAATATTTCATAGGGAGAAATCATGCAATAACAGAATTGCACAAAAAATGTAAAATTGTCTTTTAAAACTGGTTGTTTGTTGGTATTTAATGGAGTTGAATATCAGTGCAAAAACAACTAATAACAACCTTAGCTGGCAAATGTATTACAAAATACAGCCTGCATGACTTTTGTCGAGCAAAATATTTTACCTATAAACGCATATTTTTTCCCAATTACAGAGTTAAACTATTGAGATTTAAAGGGTTGACATCAGTAAAAACTAAAAAGAAATGGCAATAAAGACTTTAAAAGAAAGTTACCTCTTTTTGATGGAAAAAGACTTCCAAATTCACTTCCAAATATCATGTCAGAAAGTTACAACCATTATTTTAAAATAGAGAAAACTAAATCATAACAGTATTGAACAAAGACATGCATATCATTTCAACACACCACTTTATTTATTTATTTATTTATTTATTTCAGCATTGTTTGCAATTTAAAGCTATATGTGAAACAACAACAACAACAACAACAAAACAATATTCTTAGGAGGAAATGTTAAAGCATAACAGAGAGAAAAGAAAATGTAAAATCTAATTAAAATGTAATTGTGATGTTATGAGTACAACAAAATTCACAAATTCTATCCGTCAAATGCCACAATTTCCTGAGAATTACCCATGCAATATTAAAATGTTTGATTTTTTTTTTTTAATTTCCTGTGAGCACAGATAAAATCAGCACTGTCATCTGACTGACACCTTGCACAGTCTCACATTGTCCCGTTGACCTCTGACCCCTGAGACCCCAGCGAGCATCTGTGTGTGTATTTGTGCTCTCAGCACATTCCAGGAGTCCAGTAGCACCAGCCTTACATTTCTAGCGACTAGGAGGCAAATGAGCTTCAGGTTTGATGGAGGTGCTGTAGGTTCAGCCTTCAGTTTGTCACTGTGTTTGTCTGCGCTGACAGCTTTATGTGATCAGGGCGATTCTGGGACGGGTGTCAGGTAGGTAGTGTATATGACAGCTTAACTGAGTAAATACAGTGATCTGTCTGCCAGCTGCCAAACACACTCGAAATCTACTGCCATCCACTGCGGTGGGTGATGGAGGATTGAGCGGCAGTGCTGAACTATTTCTCAGAACTGTCTGCATGCTTGTCCAGACAGAAACTCGCTCTTAAAACAAACCGTTTGAATGTGTTTGTCGTGTCTTACAGGTTCCGTTTCCTTCCCGTTTGTACAGAAGTAGCTACATGTGAAGTATGCTAGCAGACTTGTGTTATTCAACCTAGCTTTGTGTGTGAAGATATTTATGTTTGTACATCTATTTTACAATGTTTAGACATTTAAAAACCCAAACTCTCTTTCCTGTGCCATTTATATCATGGTTCATATTTTTTTCTTTATTTTTCTGAGTATATGAGAATGTATTGTAATATAAAAATATAGTTACATAAATCATAAAGATGTATTTGCAAGAATGTTTCTAATGAAATGTAGCATTTTACCTCCTAAACAATATTAATAACGAGGCAAAAGGTATTTTTCTTTCTTTATTTAATAAACCTACAGGTCTCATTAGATGTATAACAGATAATATTGTGCTGTAGATGAGTGTTTGTTTTGGTTAGCAGTGGCAGCTAAGGTAGATCGGCAGGCTATATCCTTGGCTGGAATGATTGATTGAACCTTTTGTTTCCATTTACCCTTGAGGGCAGAGAGTCAGTATATCCATTATTTATGGCTGCCTTAGTGTGGTGGGCCGCCCGCTTGGCCCTTGTGTTCTTCCTGCCTTTATGACATAAACCTCTACTGAGAGAATGTTACAACAGAGAGAAAATATAGCAACAGAATCAATCAAACGTAACCTGGTCAGAGGTTGACTCCACACCTCCCCTTTAGAATGACATGGGAATTTGTTTTTTTTTTCTTCTTAAATTAACACTCTAAGGAGATTGTAATTATTGAAATTAATGATAGTAAATGGCTGCAATGTAGAACAGAATGATTTCTCTGTTTATGTTGTATATAATCTTAGAAATAGAACTGGAATATATTGTTTCTTGTGAGTTTTGCGACACTTTCAAAGTTAAATGTCCAGTGAATGGCGCTAAAAATGCATACAGTTTTATACTAAACACAAGAATGTAAATCTGGCAGTGTTTTATTACTTTAGCTGTTGTACGTATTGTGGCAGTTCGAAAAAAAATGACTTGTTTGATGAGTAGAGCTAAAAGCTTAATGCTTTACCGCGTTTAGAAATAACAGTGCCTTCACTAAACCAAACCGATAGTGTTAAGAAAAGCAAACATGACCAACACATTCTCACTCCCAACTCGTCACATATTGACGCTTGGTCAGGACCCTTTGGCGTCGCTTTTTGATGCTCAAGATATTCTTTTTAGCATCACTTTTGGACGTGCAGCGTCCTCCATTGATTTCAGTTATTTGCCTTAATTTAATGGTTTGCATGCATTTGTAAAAAAATATAAATAATTTTATATAAATTTATACTTTCACTGGAGCACCTAAACCCACCCTTACCCTAAACTTAAATATAAGTACAGTCACAGGTATTTACTGCAGAAACTGACCATAAACAAGCAGTTTAAAAACATTACAAACAAGTTGTGTTGTATTCAGAGTCTTCTGAAGCCATACCATATCTTTATGCGAAGAACAGAGTAAAACATAAGGTTTTAATCGCTGAAAATGATCCTGCTCCGTTAATGCACTCACATCTCATTCAGAAAGATACTCCCGAATATTAACATGATGCAATCGGTCACAAGACACACAAGAGCCAATAGCATTTCACAACCAAGACTGACGTAACACTTCTTCTGAAAGGCGGCATTTCTTGAATTTATTTTTACGCACAAACAGAGTGAGCTTTACAGCGGACGGAGACGGATCGCGTCTATTCCTCTCACAAATCAATTGTTTTGCCTCAAATAACTTGGAATATTAATACTTTTTGAATAAATTATGAGTGTAGCTGTATCTGCCAGTTATATCTTGTGTGTTATTGACAAATTGTAGGTTTAGGGGCAGGGTAAATAATGTGTAAATAATGAAATGTAAATAAAACTTGTGACCGTTTACACTGAAAAATCACACCCCAACATATATGCAATAATGACAATATTATTACCCAATATATAATTTAATCAGGACAATAAAATTCTCACTGCCTTTTGTGTCAGCATTATGATGCCAAGGGTTTCTTATTTAAAGCAATGAAGGACGCTGCACGTCGAAAAATGACGCTAAGGGGGTAGCCTGTGCATCAACAAGTGACTGAATGAGAACTTGCTGACATGACATAAAAATGCATTTGACAGCAACCATTCCATTACAGATTGCTTCTGCAAGACTCTTACCTGAATGCTCTGCGTCACAAGTGTAAAACTGTACCAGGTGCGCTACCGAGCAAGTTTACCATTTGTCTCTATTCAGGCAAACAGACAGACCCACTTCAAACACACAGCACTGAGCTATTGTTGCTGTTTCAGGCTGGTCGAAACTATCGATAGCACCACAGTGTTAATTAACTTAGTTTATATATAACTGAAAAAAAAAAAAAAAATAATAATAAAAATAAATAAATAAATAAATAACACTTGCAAAATTAACATGTGTTTCCTGTGGAACAACAAACCCCGCTGCTTAAAGGGGACATAACACACAGTTTTAGCCAATCTCAGTCTCAAGTTAATCTTGAGTACCTGTAAAATAGTACTGCATCCTTCATATCTTTCGAAAAAGTTAAAAGAAAGATACAACTTTACAGTTCTCTCCGAAAGCTCTTGCCGAAAGGCGTGCCGTGTACAGAGTCACAAGCACCAATGCGCCGATCACCAACTAAACACAGATATTTGATGTGGTTTTACTTACCGCCTGTGTTTCCTACTCATAAGCAGGATCTTTTATCTCTAGAACCGCTCCATCTTTCAGTATCAAACGATGTGCAAATCCAACATAGAACTGAGCCTTTTTTATAAAACATTTGTCACCGAAATGAGGGGAACAAACAAACACACTTGCGAAACTCTGTTGCTGCCCTGGAAAAACAAAATGCATCCACTGTTCATGTAGCGCTGGCTTCTTTGGAAAACCAAGGTATTTCCTCATATCCAAAAACATACTTCTTAGGATACATTCTTCTTGCTCAAGTACTCTTGCTCTCGCTCTGGTTGCTGTGTTCAGGCACACTATTCCAGGATAAGTGACCATACAAGGACTTCCATCTTTCGTGATTTCATGAAGGGCCACGCTCTAAAAAAACTTTCCAAACTTATATGAACCTAGAAGGAGTATATTTGGCACATACAGTCATGTGAAAAAGTTAGGACACCCTATTGAATTTCATGGTTTTCTGTATCAGGACATAATAAAAAATTATCTGGTCCTTGGCAGGTCTTAAAATTTGAAAAATAAGTCCTCAGATCAACATCATCACATGACATATCACACAGTGTCATTATTTATTTAACCAAAATACAGCCAAGAGGAAAAGGCCGTGAGACACACTATGAGTCAATTGCCTGTAGATCCAATTTTAGCAGCAATAACTTGAAGCATTCATTTTCAGTCTCTCATGTTGTTCTGGAGGAATTTGGACCACTCTTCTTTACACCTTGATTCTTTTCTTTTCAGCCATTCTGTTGTAGATTTGCTGGTGTGTTTGGGATCATTGTCCTGCTGCATGACCCAATTTTGGCCCAACTTTAGATGTCGGACAGATGCCCTCACATTTGACTCTAGAATACTTTGACATACAGAGGAGTTCATGGATAACTCAGTGACTGTGAGGTGCCCAGGTCCTGTGGCTACAAAACAAGCCCAAAATGATCAGCCCTTCTCCAGCATGCTTGTCTTTTGGTATGAGGTGTTTGTGCTGATATGCTAGGTTTTCACCAAACTTGGTGCTGTGCATTATGGCCAAACATCTCCACTTCGGTCTCGTCTGTTCAAAGGACATTACTCTAGAAGACTTGTGTTTTGTTCAGATGCAACTTTGCAGACCTAAACTGTGCAGCAATGTTTTTTTTTTAGATAGAAGAGGCTTTCTTCTGCCAAGCCTTCCAAACATGACATTTTGTCCCATATTTTTCTAATGGTATTGTCATGAACTTTATCATTTAACATGTTAACTGAGGCCTGTAGAGTCTGAGGTATAGTTCTTGGATTGTCTGCCATTTTCTCTGAACTTTACATGGTCTGATCTTGGGGTGAATTTTCTGGGATGTCCACTCCTGGAAGAAGAGGTGTCTGTTTTAAATGTCTTCCGCTTGTGAATAAACTTCAAATTGTTTGGAAATGGCTGTATTACTCTTCTAAGATTGATGGCAGCAACAATTGCTTCTCTAAGATGATTGCTGATGTCTTACCTCCTTGGCATTGTGTTAACACACACCTGAACGCTCCAAACCAGCAAACTGTCAAAGCTTATGCTTTTATAGAGGTGCTCAGACTTGCTGATGATCGGTTAATCAAAGGTGTTTGATTAGCAGTGCTTGACTGTTATTTACCCTCTTAATTCCAGTGTCAACAGTAAGGGCGTCCTAACTTTGTCACACATGGCTTTTCCATTTTGGCTTTATTTTGGTTCAGTAAATAATGACAGGGTGTAATTTGTCATGTGTTGTTGTTCATCTGAGATTTTATTTTCAAGCCAAGGACCTTTTTTTTTTTATGATGTCCTGATACGTAAAACCATGGAATTCAATAGGGTGTCCTAACTTTTTCACATGACTGTATCTGTAGATACATTTTTGGAATTTTGCATACATTCAGAAAAAGTTATGTTTTTTTCAACAAGCATTTATTGTTTGCTATTGGAATCAAAGTGTAGAAAACTTTATTTAAAGTTTGTAGTCATAGATGAAAATGAAATACATTCTTATGTTTTCAGACTCTGTAGATCTATTTCGAGCTCCATTTGTGTGCAAAGTCAGATTGGCTGGTTTTTGCTCATTTGTTTTAGGCACTTGTCTGACAGGGGCATGTGTTAATTGAGAGTGAGTGTTTGTTTGAGTCATCAGATGAACTCGGTGTCTCATGCGCAGGAAGTGCACGTGGCAGGGATTGATGTGGCGTCACTGCGCATGTGTGCTGCGCGAGGTTGTCTCGTCACTCTGACAGTTTTGACAGTTCTCCTGCCGAGATGTTGATGCCAGGAACGTCAAACTAATATTGTGATATGATTGGCACTCCACAAATACAAACAAGCTCATGTGATGATATTCTCTGTAATTGGTGTGTGCAGAGAAACAAGGATAAGCAATTTGAGTTGTCAGCCGTAATAAGGCTGTTTATAATGGACTGAAGCCTCTTCAGAAAGGGAGAGAGAGAAATTTGATATGCCTAGTACAATAAAAGTATGGAGTTTATCTGTGAGCCTTTCTGTGGAATATGACACCGGATGAAACACCACCCTGGTTAGAGGGCACTGTTTACTTCAGTTTTGACGAGAACACTTAACGTCGCTTAAACTTTCAAAGTTTAAGTCATTTCATGTCATTTCTATCCAGAGTTTATGACAGCCTAACATGTCTTTTAAATTTTGAATTCATTTGATCATTACAAATCAGATTCAACATTTCAAACATATGGAATGTTTAAAATCATAGAAAATAGCATAAAAGTGACATTAGAATGAGTTTGTAAATGTTTGGACAACACTGATCAGACTCACACTGATGAGTTGAGAAGCCACTTTAAAGCCCAATGAACATGGGTCTGTCCGGTCCTCATCCACATGACATGTGAATGAAGCAGCAGGAGGGGCGAGTGATATTCAGCTGTTCCTGACCTCTGTGTCTGTCAGCTGACCTCTGCCATGATGCTCTCAAACACAATACATGTGCACTGTCCGCTCATGACAGCCCAACACTGACGACTCTTCAGGACCACTGGAGATGCCAGCGAGCTCGGAAACAGGCTTTTGTCGCTGATGTAGATTGATATTCTGTGACTCTCTTGTTTTGTCGCCCATCCTGATGATTTCCTGAATAGCAGTCAACATGCCATTTGTATTGTGGAGAGTTTGAGCAATTCAAACATTACAGTGATTCTACCATGGTTAAGGACTGTTCGTAGGCATAACTCCTTAGTAGTCCAATCAGATTTTAGAGTCGACACTGCTGAATAAACAGATCAAAGTAACATTTTAAAGACGCAAAATTTAAAGATGCACAGGTAAAGATTTTAATAATAATTAATAACAATACACTGTTTTTAAAACATAATTAACAATAGAAGTCTATCCATTCAGTCAGGATATAGAAAAAATCCTGGAAGTAGCGAATTTAGATGAACTGTGTTAATATTATGTCATAATTATATAATATAATTATAATAAAGCAAGAAGCCGTGGTTTACAGTGAATTTATAACAGCTAAGGGGAGTTGTCAGAAACAACACGAAGCGGAGTGCTTAAAACCCCCTCACCTGTTATAAATTCACTGTAAACCATGGCTTCACTAGGTTTATTGCTTTTCTAAAATGGTTATTCCACATACATAGTAAGGTTTCATAAAATAAAGTGTATTGGTATTAATAAAAAGATTATTCTTCCGCCAAACAGTGTAGTTCCTCAGAAACAGTTGTGGTTGCAACAAAGTGGTTGCCGAGCAACACACAAATGTAAACAAAGGTGTATGTTTATAGAGTAATTTACAACATCTTAAGACGCCGCTCAACCAATCAGAATCAAGGACCGGAACTATCCGTTTTATAATTATAAATTAATCACACTATAATTAATCAGTTATGATTAATCACACCACATTAACACATTAAACAATCACAGGTGCATGTCTATCAGCATTTCATGTATAAATAATCACACTACAGTACTACAGAATGTGTTTTTAAATTCATGTGTGACCCTGTACCACAAAACCAGTCATAAGGGTCTTTTTTTTTTTCTAAAAAGCTGAAAATCTGGAATCTGAGGGTGCAAAAAAATAAAAATAAAATATAAATAAATAAATAAATAAATATATATTGAGAAATCGCCTTCAAAGTTGTGCAAATTAAGTTCCTATCAATACATATTACTAATCAAAAATTAAGTTTTTGAGATATTTATGGTAGGAAATTTACTAAATATCTTCATGGAACATGGTCTTTACTTAATATCCTAATTTTTGTCATAAAACAAAAAACGATAATTTTGACCCATACATTGTATTGTTGGCTATTGCTACAAATGTCTCTGTGCTACTTAAGACTGATTTTGTGGTCCAGGGTCACATATTTGGTATATCAGAGGTTACTATTGGTTTCCATGGCAGTTAGTGTCTAATGACAACAAACTTTAGGAATCTCGCATTGTCCTTCTTTGTGAATCTTCAGAAAAGGCTCTATAAACTTCATTCACTCAACATCACTAATGCTTGTTGGACTGAAACCTGAACAGATTTTCTTTGCTAAGCACCAAAAGAAGAGAAGAGAGCTCTTCTATAGGCAGCATATGGCAAAGCGTGAGGCCAACAGTTGGTTCAGTGAAGATCTACAGAAGCGGACAAAGAGAAGTCCACTGCTCACTGGCATTTCAAATAGGGGGCAGGAACAAGATGTTTTACTGCGCCAGTCTGTTGATGATCGACCGCTGGGAGCCACTTTTGTCTGTGCCTCCTTCAGCATTCAGAGGCATGTTTCTAAATGTTTTACACCTCATATAATGCTTTGAATGTGTCCGGCACACTTTGACACTGATGGAGCGTTGCTGAGTCTAGAGCGTCTGCTGTTGGTGGAGAGTCTTGTAATGCTATACTATTGAAGTCAACATGAAACAACTCTTTATACTTCTGTATTTTGATGCATTTCTAAATGAAACAAGAAATTCAATGAGACAAAATGTAGAACAGGACTTGATTTCATTCATCAGGTAATGATTTGATGATGAAAATTGAGCATTACATACCAGAATGGGGGCAGATGGTTGGATTTTGTGAAAAGGCAGAGACACAAGAGCACAAGTCATAACATTTTGATTAAATGTTAAAGATGACAAACACAAACATTTTTCTTTTTCTTCTTCTTAGTTAATTAATGTTCACCCTGTGGAAAAAATGTGCGTAATTGTATTGAATGTGCACTTGTGCCTCAAACCTTAAAAAGTATAGTTTTATGTACTTATTCTAATTGCACTTTCTTGTTACTTAACACATTTACAGTAAGAGCACTTTGTAATGATGTTAAATGAAAAGATTTACTGTGTTTTAAATCATATTGTTCATAATCTTCTCATTTGAAGCACACCTATTTTGATGTGTTGGCTAATATACTAAAACAAGTAAATCTCTTGATTATAATTTTAACTGTAGTGTGGTATTCAATATTATGCTTAAAATGTATGATTTATAAAAAAAAGGTGCTTCATGATGCCGTAGAAGAACCTTTTTGTCTAAATGGTTCCATGAAGCACCTTTAACATTTGAAGAACCTTTCTGTTTCACAAAAGGTTCTTTATGGTGAAAAAAGGTTCTTCAGATTATAAAAAAGGTAAGAAAGAGATGGTTCTTTAAAGAATCTTTGACTGAATGGTTCTTCGTGGAACCAAAAATGGTTCTTCTATGGCATCACTGTGAAGAATGTTTTAAAGCACATTTTTAAGAGTGTATCATGATTTAGCGCATTGCTTGCTAACACTTTGTTTACAAAATGCTTGCATTTTTATAGGCTGATTACAATGTTGTTAGCATGAATAGCATGTTGTTAGCATGTTAGTAGCATGTTGTTAACATGATTAGCAAGTTAATAGCATGATTCTAGCATGATTAACAAGTTACTAGCATGTTGTTAGCATAATTAGCACGTTACTAGCATGTTACTAGCATGTTTCTAACATGATTAGCATGTTACTAGCATGTTGCTAGCATGATTAACCAGTTCCCTGGTGAAAAAAACAGCATATGCTGGGTAGGTATGTTTTGGTGCTAGTTTAAGCTGGTCCTTAGTTGGTTCATGCTGGTCCTTTGCTGGTTTATGCTGGTCATGTTGCTGGTCAAGGACCAGCATAAACCAGCAACAAAACATACCTACCAGCATATGCTGTTTTTTTCACCAGGGTAACATGTTACTAGCATTTTTAAAATTTGATTAGCATGTTACTAGCTTGTTGCTAGCATGTTAACATGATTAACATGTTTCTAGCATGATTATCAAGTTACTAGCATGTTGTTAACATTAGCAAGTTACTAGCATGATTAGCATTTGTTACTAGCATGTTGTTAGCATGATTAACAAGTTGCTAGAATGTTGCTAGCATGATTAGCAAGTTACTAGTATGTCGCTAGCATGTTTCTTGCATGATTAACATACTACTAGCATGTTGTAAGCATGAGTAGCAAGTAACTAGCTTGTTGCTAGCATGATTAGCGAGTTACTAGCAGTTGTCAGCATGATTAAGAAGTTACTAGCATGTTGCTAGTGTGTTTCTAACATAATTAGCATGTTGTTAACATGATTAGCATGTTAATAGCATATTGCTAACATGATTAGCAAGTAACTAGCATGTTGTTAACATGTTTAAACCAGCTAAAACCAGTCAATTCAATAAAAATCAGCCAAGGCTGGTTGTCTAGTCTTAGCTGGTTTAAGCTGAAAATAGCTGGTTTAACCTTGGCTTGTCTTTTAGCAAGTCTCCCAGCTTGGCCAGCTAAGACCAGTCTGACCAGCTAAAAAGTGGCCAAAACCACTTTAAACTACTTCAAAACCAGCCTGGGAGTCCAGCCAAACCAGCCATTCAGCTTAGGCTGGTTTTAGCTGTTTTTTTAAGTAGGGAGTTGTTAAGCTTTGCTATGGCAATAAACAGCTTAGATGCACCATAGGTCTCTTTGTATAAAAGTTTTCACCCCTCAATGAAAGTCCATGGGATTTTAGGTGGTTTTGATAGTCTAGTTTTCAAAAACCGTAAGCTGGATCAGTAAGAAAAGATAAAGCAACTAACTTCAGAGCAGACTGAAGGTCTGACCCTAGTTTGGTGGTTGTATCTTTAAAGCTCTAGGAGAAGATACTAAGTTTTGACTCAGAAGAAGAAGAAGAAGCAGCTTATATTGCAGATCAGGGAGTTGTCTTTCTCAAGCCAACTTAATGACAAAAATAATAATTAGAAATGTGTAATTACAAATATATTTAAATTACAGAGTGCCAATCAAAATGTCAGAACTCTAGGGTACAAAATAGGGTTGCAAATAGATTAAATTGTGGATTTATATTCACAAATATTCAAGGTAAAACCGTGTTGTCATAAAGACATGGCTTATTTGAATGGCCGTTCTCTGAACCCAAACCTGGAGTCACAAAGTTGCATTTTTGTCTACACTAGAAGACAGGTATTGTCATCTGTCCATAAACACAATGTCTAAAGAGGCCGGTGCTGACAGAGGATATCTTAAGACCAATTCAGCGTCTGTTTTGTGTGAGCATGAGCAAGCGTTACTCAAAGCCTGTCAACGGTCTTATTGCGATGGTTCAGACATGTTAGGATGGGACGTGTGGTTCAAAGAAGGGTCACATACTACAAAATGTTAAATGTTGAGGTTAAACTACTGAGGTTTAAAACATCTTTTGACCAGTCATCCATTGAACAGGTTTAGCCGTTCTAAAATGCAACACTTCTTTTGTTTTTTTCAATAATAGATCGCATCTAATCAATTATATTTTCTTATTAAATGAGTTTAAAGAGCGTCTGTTAGCTCAAGTGTGCTGTCACCTGAATTCTGATCTTACTATTCAAATTCCAGTTTATTTCCACATATGAAAGTGGCAGAATTGAAATCCGAGATACAGATCTCGACCCTTGCGACTGACCTTTGACTTTGTGTCTTTGTTTGGTCTGGTGACAGCACCTTTCACTACATCCCACTCGCACCATGAAGTCTTGTGTGTGTGACCTTTGACTCCTGACCCTGGGTGACACCTCCACACCCACCCAGGAAATGACCTTACACTGACCCGCCAACATAAAGCTCTGAATTACTCGAGTTAAAGATGGTCGTCATCAGCGCGGGCGGGCGAGCGATCTGGAGGAGCCAGCGGCGGGGGGCTACGCGGGCTTATTTAAGATAGGCTATTACATGATAATGGGCATTTGAACTAAACGATGAGGGGCTTTAGGGCAGGCAGGGGGCAGGAGATGAGAGCTGCGGCAGAGAAGCGCTGGTGGGCCACATTTGATAAATGAAGGGGGAGTCAACACCCATCTGCTCTACTTTCTCTAGTGTATCCCAGCAGCACGTTTGCTTTTTATATTTCCTGCATCATTCCTCTCTTTTATCACTTTTGCTGTGTCCATCACAAACTACACTTTTTCTTCAACTAAGAAAAATTGTGTTTTATCAATGTTAAAATATTTTACTTTTACCAGTTCCATATGCAGAATGTTTCTGCAAATATCTGACAAGCCATGCAGAATGACAGTGGCTCAACCAATGGTGTAAGTTTGGGGCGGGACGGTCTGTTTGACTCACCACTGGAAGACAAGAGTTCTGAAAACAATCTTTATTTTTACAATTCTGTTTGGTGATGCTAATGGCACACATTATAAACAATTTTAGAGTTTGTTTGACTTTTTATAATAAACAAATTAGAGAACTGTGTCGCGTGGTAAAAAATATAACTACTGTATTTGCACAGTTTTGGTACACTGCTGCCAACTGGTCAGGAGATGATGGCTATTTTTGCAAATATCAGCAATTTTGAGTGAAGGTCATTTTGAATTTGTCATAAAAAAATGCTGTATTATATATGTTGCAATTTTGTTGAGTTAGGTTATTGGACCATATTAAGTTTTTAAAATGTTCACTAGAGGTGCAAAATAATATATTTAAATAAAAGTTGTGGTGCAATATTTTTACAACAGATAAGTTATTTAACCACTGTTTGTCACAGCTTGTTTGCGTTTGTATAAATGCATCAGATTGGTGTTTATTAAATAAAAATAACTCCTGAACAACCAACTCACTCGCGACAAGAACTGATGCAAAACAGAAGAAAACACGGGTTAAATACACTGACACAAACTAATCAAACAGGTGCAGACACTAATCAAATCAATGAGTAACTAAAGTAACAAACTAGTGGCAGGAAAATAGGAACATAGGATACTACAACAAAACAGAACAGAACATACATGTGACATTGTTCTGTCAAACACTGTCGTTTGTCAAGAAAATCTTTAGAGTAGCTGATTTGTTCTTCTAAGATGGCAACACAACCAGTCAGTCTCACTTTTCTGTCTTTTATCTTATTTATATCCGTCTGATCTCGTCAAGCTCAGTACGGCACACCATGAGAATTGTCCTAGCCCTCCTCCTCCCCAGCACCACCTGTCTTCATCTGAGAGGTTTTAAGAGTTGTCATGATTCCTGAATGGCATTTCCTCTCCGATGACGTCAGTTTGACAGCTTGGGTAGAATATCCTTAAAGTGAATGTGTTAGCCTTAAGGATACCTAAAAGCTAGTGTGCTCTAAAACAATGACAAAATTGGCATTTAGAAGATATAAGCATTAAAAACCGCCAACATGAAACAACGACTTTGATGGCATCACCCTGCACTTCAACTTTCTGTACAACCAAATGATCTCTAGAATTTATAAATAGATGCTGAAACTGTGGGCCTGTGGCTAAAATCGGTCACTTGCTCACACATTTTGTATTTTGTGTATGGTGAATGACATGTAGGGCACTATACAGGGGACAGGGAACAATTCAGACAGTGTAAATATGCTTTCCATTGGGTGAATGAAGCACACAGTCTGCTCCTGTCAAGAGACACGATAGTACGGATCGGATCATATGTGCGAGTTGGCGCAGACCACAAAATGTATCAGACCCATTTGAATTTGTGTTTCGAAGCACTTCAGTGGATGTTTAACTATTCCCCTGCAACTGTATGTTTGCTGCCAGGAAGAGATGGAGAGGAGGAACACTAACATAAAACCCCGCCCTCTATTTAAATTCTGTTTCAGTTGGAAATATGTTGCAATACTGTTGGCAGCAACTTTTGGTTCACACAGACTTTAATTATGGGATGTATCAACTTTGCGCAAAGTTCTATTTTAGTTACATTCTTTTTATACAACCAAAAAAGAGAACACTTTCTACTATCTGATCTCATGACGAAAGCATACCTGTGGGAAATTTTTGCAAGACACAAAATATGTAAAACAGCGAGCACTTGTAATCACTTTCTTACGCAGTTATGATTACAGCTCCATATGTTTCACTTTCCAGTATTGACCCCTGCCAGATTATTACCCCCTAGTATTGGTAGGTTTAGGGTTAGGTATGGAGCAATCATGTAGCGAGACAGGGGTAATAATTTGGCAGGGGGTTGAAAATGGACACAACACCAGACGTAACAAGCTTGCTTGGTAGCTCAGCCGGCACAGAATTGGACTTAAGATTCAGAATCCTTGTTTACGAATCCTGTAAAAAACATGACTCACGATGAAAGAGCTGAAAGATGAGAGACTGAAAAACAAGCTAGAACAACATGCTTGCGATGTTGTAAAAACATGTGTTTTTACGTCACATTCACTTTTGTTCATACTACCGGGTAGGTTTAGGTGTAATGCAGACGGTATGTTATTTTAAAAACGTCACGGAACATTAAAGTTATAGCGCCACTCAACATCACATAAAACGTACCATATGTATGTTCATCTGTTTTAGGGGAAAAAAAACGAACACTCTTTTATGCCACTGGTGGACATTTCTTTTGGAAACTGTAGTGATATGTACTTATTGGTTTCGCATCTCGCGAAAAAGTTCCCACAGGTACGTTTTCATCATGAGATCGGGGGTGCGTTTCCCGTACAACGACGTAACGCGCAGATTAACCTTCATAGTACGATGCATTGTTGTGGAAACGAACTAGCTACTCACAACTGCTTCCTGAACACGGTCGCATCTCTGTTATTTGAACCACATTTGTTCAACAACGTAGGGCTGTTGTTAATGACATCATACGCTGTGGTGGAGTAATAACTTCTGCTATTTAACTGATTAAAGATCGCTAAAATGCAGCTATATTGAACATGGTACTTGAGGACTAATTTACTATTTTTTGTTCCCTGTCATTTTGCTTTATCTGATGTTTGATTCATCATGGGTTTCCTCTTACGTCATACTCCGTGGTTCCCTCAAAAACGGCGCTTATAGAGGACACGCAAAAATACATACATTAAAATGGATTTATATTTAGATAGAATGGAAGATATAGATTGTACTGCATGTCAGCTTGCTTATTGTGCCCATAATTTATTGAGCCTATGCTTCTAATAACAGGTCGAGAACTGTAGTTTCAAACATGTAAGTTTGCGACGCTGTTTGCGAAAGTTCGTTTGAACTATGGTTTCGGGAAAGACAGAATTGTTGAACTATGTTGGTAAGGACAGAACCATGTGCGACCATAATTGGCTAACGATGCTTTTGGGAAAAGCACCCCAGGTCGGTTTTCTAAACACTGTCAAATGTCAATATAATGTCAATATAACATTTACTTCAAACACAAAACCAGACCAAACTACAGTGTTTGTAGAACACTTTGTTTTGGTTGTAGAATAATGAAGTTGGTATTAGATTTCTTTGGGCCAAAAAAGAAATCAGGACTTGTCGTAGGCCTGACTTGAACTCTGGTCTCCCATGTTGGCACCACAGCTGTTTAGAGCACATGCTAACCGCTAGGCTACAGCTCCATCAAACCTGCGGTTTGGATACATTTTATAGTAATAGCTTGGGAGAAGAAGAATAATCAATCTAAATATGTTTAAACAGCAAAAATATGACCCACCCATGATGTACGCCGCACAGGCCGGCGTCCCGCGCAGTTCATCCGATCCCACAACCCACGTGCAACATCTGTGAGCCACATCAGCTGGTCGCGTGTCATAACCAGGCACGCCATGTCACGGGACTGCAGATGGAATTTTATCGGTTTCAGCGCGCACGGTTTGACTTTAACCAAAGCGGACATGTGTGTGGAAACAATAATGTTAGGAGCTCTTAATTTCCCCTGGAAACGCCATCAATTATTCATGCTGATGCAGTTGGCGCTACGGCTGGCGTCTTCGCTCCGTGAACCGCTGTTAATTACAACCTACAAGACTGTTACAGTTAATTTCAAGGCAAGCATATTGTCTCTTGGAGGCTGGCGAGCGGGTCATAAATTATCCTGAAGGTGAAGGAGAACTCGAGGGAAACAGTTATGAAAATTTCATCAATCTCGGCCGCACACCACAGCTGGTCCTGTCAGCGGCCGCATTGTGGAGGAGCAGCGCTGGGTGGAGGGTCAAAGCTGGGGAGCGGCGAGGGCCGAGGGGGGCCTGTCACATCCTGCTACTGCTCTCTGTCACAGAGCAAACACACACACTGGCTATTATTGTAGCGCTGGGCAGAGAGCCACACAGGCAATCTTCAGCCTGTCCTACTCTATTAATTTACTTAAAGCGTGCTCTGTGGTCAAGACCTCTTCCTTTCATCAGCTTGAGTGAACGAGTGTGTGTGTAGGAGATCATTACCAGCTTTAGTACTCACTTTGTGCCATATCATACTTTAGCACAAAGCTTCTGTGTGAGATTATAAATGTCTGTTTGTGCTGGTAATAAGGTTTTGAAGGTCATGTCAAAACAACCAGCGATAAGAGAGAGTTGAGAGAGTTGTCTAATGGAGATCTTTAAATATCAGCACACAAACTGAGAAACACTACAACAGGCTAATGTTAGCTGGACATTGTATTATCATACTTTTAAATGATGGTGATAGTGGATGAAAAAAGAAAACGTGGTACAGGATTGAGAATGTTGCAAGCCAGACTCAAACCTGCATTGCCCTCATGAATGCCACACTATGAGTGCTTTCAAACCTGGGACTTTGTTTTGGAACCTGACGTGTTTCCCCCCCTTAGCCTGGTTCGTTTGGGCATATGTGAACATGCCAATCGCGCTCGGATCCGCGCCAAAACAATCGGTCCTAGATCGCCTGAACGAGGTGGTCTCGGCTCGACTGAAAACGAACTCTGGAGCGGTTGTAGTGAAAAAGCAATCGAACCAGGCTATATCAGTGTATAATGTGTAATTACAGTTTCGTGAACAGCAGTAGCTTTGTTGTTTTGCTAATACCGCTTAAAATGAACCTGTGAATGTTTGTGTGTGGGCACGTTTTCGACATTCAAAATCAAAGTGCGCCTTTTAATTTTATAATGCCGTCTTATTGCTCTCTTTGTAGGAGGTGCATTTTAAAATTGACCTACAAAACTGTTGTTGCTCCATCCTGACGGATGACAGCTGAGCAGAATCCCGGAAAATAAACTGTGGAACTTTGACCAATGAGAGGACAGTTTACTCGCGCGTGACTTGTATTAACACATTTCGTCCGTTTAGAAACTTTGCTGTGTGAAACTGCACCAAGAATAAAAAGCAACATTGTAATAATTTTAATCCCTGTTTCAGAACAAAGCAATCGATCTACAGGTGTGAAAACACATACCATTCTTACTTTCTCTCTCTCTCTCTCTCTCTCTCTTTCTTTATTTCTTTCTTCTTTTGTTCATTCTTAAGTTTTTTGTTTGTTTTGTTTTCTTGTCTTTTGTTGTTTAATTTGTTTGGTTTTATAGTCTTTCTTTCTTTCTGATCTTTCGTATTTTCCAGTTTTTTTATTCTTAGTGTTTTATTTTATCTTTTGATGTTTTCTATCTCTATTTGTTTTTGTTGTTTTCTATTCCTATTTAGTTTATCTATTTAGACAGGTTTTTGTTTGCTCATTTGTTAAAACATATTTGCTTCTATTTATTCTGTAGAATATTGTTAATTGTAGTTATTTTGTTTGTTCATTTTTTTTTTTTTTTTTACTTTTCTTTATTCTCACAAATGTTTTTACATTTGTTAACATGAACTAACAATACAAAATACTTCTAAGGCATTTCTTAATCTTAGTTTTTATTACCAATCATAATTTTAATTTTAACATTTGCTAATACATCTTTAAAATCAAAATTGTATCTATTAATATATTACTTAACCCTTAAACTGTCACCGTCCCCTCTGTGGGACACCTAAGTTCACTTCACCATATTACAAATAAATCCTAATCTAATCATGACAAACTATACATCGTTGGAAAGGTCTAAGACTCCTAAATAGATATTTTGCCATATTTCTGTGTTAGAAATTATGTAGGAAAATTAATAGATTAATATATGTCAAGAGTGCCACTTAAAAAATCTACATCATAACATGAGTTCTGACCTTTGTCACAAAAGACTTTCTTCATTGTCTTTTTCCATATAACACTTTAGAAATCAAAAGAAATTATATATCAGCTCAAAACTTAAAATCTCAAAATTCATCCTTTGAAAGGCATTTTAAAATCAGACATTGCATTACCATGGAAAATGTACATCAAAATCTTTTTAAAGATTACTTAAATTTTAAAAATTTAAGTCTGGATAGTGCATTTTTATGTCTGTGTTCAAAAATGGGAGTGACAGTTAAAGGGCTAATTGACTAGAGAGAATATAAACTAACAATTTATTATCATTAACAAAAATGAATAAATACTGTAACCATTAAAAAAAATAAATAAATAATAATAATAATAATATATATATATATATATATATACTGTAAGTAATTGTTAATAGGAAATAAAGCATTAAAGAACGTTAATCTTATTCTAAAGTGTTACTATTATTTCCTTTGGAATTTGTTTGATCATTCGTCTGTAATTTTGTTTATATTACATTTGCTGTTTCTTTCTTACATTTGTTTGTTCTTTCTTGTTTTGTTTGTTTTTACATATTTTTTTTCTTTTATTTGTTCTTCTATTCATTCTTTCTTTAAATTCTTTTGTTTATTCAAACATTCTTTTTATCCTTTGGTTGTTCATGGGTTCTTCCATTTGTGTTAGTTCCTTCTTTCTTTCTTTCTTTCTTTCTTTCTTTCTTTCTTTCTTTCTCTCTCTCCCCCTCTGCCGCCCCTCCTTGCCAACAGCTGTGGCACCCATCCGCAGTCATACATCAGCGCTCGTCCTCTCTCTGCAGCCACAGACGGACACTGAGGTGTGCGAGCGGCTCGTCTCGTCAGGTGTGAACACCGTCTTCCATCCCTCAATCTGTCAATTAGTGCGGCTGCAGATCAGAGGAGAGGGAGTGTGGGCCTTTGATAGTGGGCAGAACGGCCCGTCACACAAGAGGACGGGGCGGAACAGAGCTGACAAGGCTATTTTTTACTTGTCTTCCTCTTTTGTGAGGGATTTTATGAAAATCCTTGAGACTGCGGGTAGTGAAAATCTTTGAGTTGATCTGAATTTTTAAGTTAACCCGATGGCCTCATTACAGAACGTAAACCGTTCTGCTCTTTTCAGACATCCTGTTTGTCCCGTCATGTTAAACTGTCTCTCAGTAAAAGCTGTCTATAAGATACCCATGTGTGATGTGAGATTTGGCGAATGACCTTCTGTGTTTGGGGCTCCGTCTGGGTCTTAGCGAAAGCCGTCTCCTCCATAAGACTGGCACGTTTTGGCACCTCGGACAGACGCATAAACAGATGCAGTCTCTGTTAGTAATGACAGGTGATTATATGTGGCAGCAGTGCCAAGGCAATTAAACGGCGGGCTGACGGCACCATTTGGCGCGCTGTTATCCCAGCGTTAAGGCTAATTGTGGCAGCACTTTCACTCCTGCCAGGACACTGCTTCGAACATCGTTAATTTTACACCAATACATGTCGTCTGGAGATGAATGCTGGCTCTCTGAGGGCTCTTCAATTCAGGGTGGGATCAGACACGGTGAAGTAATTACCCAGCGTTTCATGATTATAATCAGTCAAACTGTTCTCTGTGGCGATGTTCCTCTTCGCGTTTCGCTTCTCTCTGAAGCCGCTGCTCAAATTTGCAAGCCAGTTTGAAAATATTAGAAAACAAATTGACTTCTGAGGCATTAATTGTACATGAAAGTTTAAGGCTTTAAATTCAAATGTATTCCAAACAGTGTCTAAATAATGTTTACTAGTCAAGATGTCATTATACATTGGTAAATGAAGACCTTCAACCTTCATCCGGACAGTCACCCACAAATGCCATGTGTCACACGTGTTGTCCTTCAGATTTTTGAATAAAGATTTTTATTTTAGTTTGAAGAACTGGATCTGGAGCTACCTCTAAATAAATAAATGAATAAATGTGACCCTGGACTACAAAACTAGTCATAAGGGTCAGTGAAGGGTTTGAAGCTGAATAAATAAGCTTTCCAATGATGTATGGTTTGTTAGGACAGGATAATATATGGCCGCGATACAGCTATTTGAAAATCTGGAATCTGAGGGTGCAAAAAAATCAAAATATTGAGAAAATCACCTTTAAAGTTGTCCAAATGAAGTTCTTAGCAATGCATATTACTAATCAAAAATTAATTTATGATATATTTACAGTAGAAAATTTACAAAATTTCTTCATGGAACATGATCTTTACTTAATATCCTAATGATTTTTGACATAAAAGAAAAATCAATAATTTTTACCCATACAATGTATTGGTTATTGCTACAAAACATGCTACTTAAGACTGGTTTTGTGGTCATAAAAAATAATGTCTCATTGACAAACAGCAAAAGTTTCACAATTATGTTGAAAATATGTCTATTTAGTATATATATATATATATATATATAAACATTAAACCTAAGGTATATTTTCTTTTTAGCTTTTAGAATTACACCGTTGTAAATAAAACAACTGTGCTTAAAGCAGACTTTTACGACTAGGTACACTTTACTAATGTCAAATATTAAAGTACATTTTTTCATTTCTATTCTGTTTTGATTTATTATTTTATTTATATAATTTGTATAAATTATAATTTATGTATGCATTTATTTATTTTGTGTGTGTGTGTGTACCTTGTTTTGACTAACATCCTAAAGCACGTAAATTACTTGATCACAATTTTCACATCAGCATGCTATTCAATATTACATTTAAAGTGAATACATTGTAAATATACTAAATTGCTATAAATGTGTAATTGCAAATATTTAAAAACAGAACCTACAAGTTTCAATACAAATTGCATTTAAGTATATTTTAGTTTTGCTATCAATTCTTGTCTTATATCCAGCAGCACATATTAACCATATTTCAAAATAAATAAATAAATAAATACATAAAAAAAAAAAAAAAAAAAAAATATATATATATATATATATATATATATATATTACATGTAAAGATGTACTTATGTGGATCAAAAAGCACTCTAATGTTGTTAAGCTAATTGCATTTATTAATATAAATTTTAACTCTAATATAGTTTCAATCAATTCTAATTAACATACATTTAAGTCATAAGTACTTTCATAGTAAATACTCTTTTTTAAAATATGCTAACGTGTACTGGGTTTTCAAAATCTAGTTAGCTATAACCAGCTGTAAGAATGTCAATGCATTAGAGAAAATATCAAACCAAGTGGCATTCATTTAAAAGAAAGTACACATTTTTAAAGCAAAACACTTTACATTTGGTTTTAAATGATAAAACAATAGATATATTGTTCAAAATCAAGTATTTGTTGTTTTGCACATACACTGTAAAAACAAGTTGTTGTCAACTTAAAATAATTTGTTACCCAGCTGCTCTAAAATTTTCAGTTCAGTCAACTCAACTCAAAAATTTAGTCAACTTAAAATGTTAAGTTGTACTAAGTGACAACTTAGATATTTGAGTTGATTCAACTTAAAATTTTAAGGCAGCTGGGTAACTTAACCAGCTTTTAAGTTTAACAAACCAAATTTTTTAAGTCAACTCAAGTATCTAAGTGGTCACTTAGTAAAACTTAACATTTCAAGTTGACTAAACTTACTTGAGTTGACTGAACTTAAAATTTTAAGGCAGCAGGGTAACAAATTATTTTAAGTTGACTCAACAAATTGTGTTTTTTTTGTTTGTTTGTTTTTGCAGTGTAGTTAATGTGCTAAACTTTACCTGTGGCTATTCTGCCAGAACACCTGTATGAAGCTGATATTTCATACATCCTCTTTCTTTCTTTCTTTTATATACAGTGTATGTTATTGTAGATCTGTCTAACGCTTTTGCATTCATACATTTTCAGGAGTGACTTAAGTGTCCAGATATATTAGGGGGCCACTGTATATCTTAGACTGAATAGTCAGCTGTTGTAATATAATCATGCAGGCCTAAATATACACGAGAGCACTGATTTATTTAAAAGGACTTAAGCCTGTGTTGTCGTGCAGTTGTAGTAGTCATCTTCAGTCTGCTTTCCCAGATTACAGTAAAGCATCTCCGCCGGTGTAATGAGCTCTTGAGCCGGTCAGCACCAAATGTTAAAATGGCTCTCGCTCGGGCCACTGACCTGCCGAACACGTGATCTCTCATTGGCTGTCACCGAATGCAGCACGCTGTTATTCTTTAATTACTGAGGTCTTAGCTGTGAACAGCCTCCGCTAACGACTTTTAATCAACCAGGATTTGACACAGAATGATGGTCCAGTGTGGAATTTCACAGCCGTGTACTCGCAACCCCGCGCAGGCAGATTTTATCCAGAGCTTTAGGCTACATGTGTCGGCGGAATTCAATTTGGATCGGAAACAATAATGCGATTAGGAAGCTATGTGACCCGGTGTGTTTAACTACGGCTACTTTTGGCCCTGCGGACGTAGAAACTCCTTAGAAACACACTCTTGTGTGTTTCATTTGTCTACCAGTCATATATATAAACGTATCACAGGAGGATTCTGTCAGTGTTGTTTTTTTATGGCCTTACAAATCGAAGTCGAAGTGAAAATGACATGAATGAAACAAAATGGCCGCCTCGTTTGTCTTGCTAACGCTAATTTCCTTTGCTATCATTCTAAATGTCTTTTATTGATTAAACAAAAAGCTTCCAGGTCTTCTCTATAGTGTGATATAAATGAGCATGAACCGTGTTTATTGCAGTACAGCGCTGGTTGTGTTTGTATTGGCAGAGCAGAGGGGTGTCAGATGGACTGTAATTAGGAGTCAGTGAACAGACTGTCCTCTCGCTGGGCTCGGTGCGTTTGATGCTGTCGGGACACAGTCCTGTCAGTTTGGCCAAATCCAACAAATTTTAAATATTGGGTCAAAGACACTTCCTGTGAGCTTCCTTAATCTGCCCGCACATGCATGCCAAAGTCATTAACACACACTTTAACAGTTCCAAATGAGCATATGATTTTAGGGAAATATGGCATGTTTGCGTAGCATGAATATCTGATTTTCGGAGGCACAGTTTGGGGGTAATTATAACATGCTACATTTCTTCAATCACAAATGATGACACTATTCACACATGCTCAGTGAAGTGTTACCAAAAAAAAAATAAAAATAAAAAAAAATAATAATAATAATCATTTTTTCCCCTGTAACTAAAAGTTTTGATGGCTTTGAAACTTGTGTCTATTATATATAAGCTAAGGTTTATAACCAAGATTTAACCAGTTGATAACTACCAATATTTTATCTTTATTGTGTGGTAGTACAATGTAAAGGTAAAAACTTCTCAATAATAGTAATAGTACAGTAGGTTAATAGGAGGTGCATAAGTGTCATTCACACAAACACTAAAAACCAACATGAAACAGAAATAATGCAATAAATATTAATTTAACAACATTAGATGTAACATACAACATTAATGTACAAGACAGATAAGAAAAAAAAACATAAGAAGAAACAGTTATTTCATTAAAAATACATCAAATCTTAAATGTAACACAGGGAATTCTGGGAATGTCATTTTACATTTATTTACTGTAAATCATATATTATTTTTTTATTTTCAAAAACGGTATACTACCGTAAAATTTACAAGAAGACCGTTCATCTACAAGAAGAGGCTTGGCCAAAATTTTATTAGTTGTTGAGTCGCAGAAAAAAAAAAATCCACAGGAAGTGGCAAAGTCACGCAGTCCGTGACGGACAGATGGTTAACAGCTGGTCTATGTGGTAACACAGTACATTGGGCAGGACATACAAATGCTCACCTATCATTCATCGACCTCAAAAATGGCTTATCATTTGAAACATGCAAGTAGTAGCAATTTTACACGGTAGCTCAGTCTAATGTTACCCTAGAAAAATGTGCGCTTTTCAAGTGTCTGTGTTGAGCGTGGAAGCTGAATAGTAGCACGTTCACTGCAAGTGTGCTGCACAAGTTTTGAAAAGTGAAGCCAAAACATTTCGATCAGCCCCAGGTGGCTGGTCCCAGTATAGGTCATAAACCCCGCCCTCTCCATGTAATGCAAAATTAAATTTCACTTCAAATAATTGTTTTCCAAAGATAATTTTTGTTATTTTATATAGTTTTTGCTGAAAAATTACCTGAGATTGACAGATTCTCTGAGGCGCCAACAGACTTTTTCGGGATCTTTAGAAGGAGATTGGGAATTTATTTACCTTATTTTAGCACAAGCCTCTGGTACAGCAATAAGCCAAACAAAAATTGGAGCAGTCAGGCTAATTAGGAGTGTGTGCTTGTGCTCCACTTGGCTCGCTACTGCGCAGACTCAGGTACTGAGTTCTCTACTGCACAGACTTTGGTCCCAAATCAGCGCAATATGTCTGCGTCCTATAGGTACATTGGCAGCTTCACTTTTCTTCAATGGAAGAGAGTGAAGGTGCGTTGTCCATCTTTTTTTTTACAGTCTGTGGTTCACTGCATGACAGATGGAGGCACCCACTCTCCTCACTTGCTCTTAAAATACTCCGTCATTTTTGGTCATACAGATAAAAGTAAAACATCTTTCAAATCTGTAAAGACTCTACATTTATTTGTGTGCACGCACAGTGACAACAAACATTGTGCTTTTGTAAAGTAATGAAAGCAAGCAGGATGCGCTTTCTGCCGTCTCGGTCTCTAGAGCGTTAAATGTCAGATTTTTAAATGAACCAATTCAAATAGAAAACAGAGATGAAATAGAGATGACGAGTCAATGTCGCCGACTTCACCTCTTAAGCTGAAAAAAGAAAGCACTAGGTTATCAATAAATGATTAAAATGTTAATGCAGTCTCTTTGCAGTTTTTCCTTGCCATTTTTTTTAGGCTATGTCATTGGCAAATAAAGGCTCATTATTATGATTTAAATGTTTTATTAAGAAACATGCGATTAGTCGACTAATGCTTAAAATGAACGACTCCCAGTCGACCAGAAAAATCTTTAGTCAAGGGCAGCCTTAGTAAAATTACAGGTAATGTCCAATACAGTTTATATAGTAGGGGAACTTACCATTAACCATTTAATAGGTTTTTACTGTAGCATTTTTACAGTATTTTACAGTTAAATTCACAGTTCTTTTTTTATATAGCTGCTCTATTTTTTCATGGACATAACAAACGCATAATACACCATTACAGTCATTAACACAGAAAATCACTGCATTAAATATAGTTCTGACTATACTGTCATACAAAGTTGGACATCAACTAATCACCTGTGTGCCTCAGGGTTCAGTGCTTGTCCCCTTTCTTTTTCCAATATACACATCTTCACTGGGCCCAGTCATAAAGGCACATGGTTTCTTCTGTTCATGTAGATGATAGCCTGATGACAATGGTTGATGTGACATAGGTTTTCATATTTTTCAAATAATCCATGAAACAAATCCATGAATCCACGAATCAGCCCAGAGGTGAATGATCATGGACATAACAAACTCATACTAATGTCATGTTAAATGTCTCATATCTTTCAGGATATTTATGTCTCATGCAAACATGAAAATTAATTCACTATATTGAAAAATAGACCATACAATAAACAGTTTATCTTTTTGTCTTTCTCAATAAAAATTGTTTTTTATTTAAAAGGATTTCATGAATTTCTTTTGTCATATGTACTTGACTACATATTAATAAAATGACATAAAGTCAAATTATGCCATGATTTTTTCTAACACTGTAGACATTACAGTCATTAACACTGAAAATCACTGCACTAAATATAGATACGACTGTACCGTCATACAACGCCGACTTCTTAAATCGGTCTAGACAGATTTCATTCTTCATGTGAGGCTTTCACGTCACAGAAGCCAACTGATCGCCATTTACATTTCTCTACGTCCCACATTTGATATGAAACACTCAAACTGATGTGCCTGAACTGCTGTCATACATCTGCCCCATCTCCATGTTTAAAGATAATATGACAGCTGTTTCACTGGATAAAATGAAGGCAGCTATTAAAGGGTGTTAAACAGTAAGAGATTTCATGATGGCGGCATTTGAACTTTCTGAATCCACTTATATCAGAGACACTCAGAGAAAAAGAGGGGCTGTCAAAGAAAGCAAGATGAATTCTTGCTTTTAAATGCTCCATATAACAAACACAAAGTGTTTTTTTTTTCTTTTCATTTTTTGGTAGTTGATTGGTTAGAAAAGTCCACCAACTTAATATTTTGTATTAATTAGTAACCTTATATAGTTCCAGACCTGTTCTGTAGAACAAAAGCATAATTTGGAGAATTTGTTTACAACAATCTTACAACAGTATTAAAAAGTGTTTCGTTATAGTTATTGTATGGCTTCAGAAGACTTGGAATATAGTTCATATGGACCTGTTTTTGTTTTTTTCTTTGAGCTTATACTAAAAACTATTATTATACTACCAGTCAAAAGTTTGTGAACAGTAAGATTTTAATAGTTTTTAAAAAAGTCTTTTCAGCTCACCATAAACCTGCATTTATTTGATCCAAAATACAGCAAAAACAGTAAAATGTTGAAATATTTTTACAATTTAAAATTACTGTTTTCTATGTGAATATGTTTAAAAATGTAATTTATTCCTGTGATATCAAAGTAGAATTTTTAGTATCATTACTCCAGTTACCTGATCCTTCAGAAATCATTCTAAATATTCTGATTTGCTGCTAAAAAACTTTTATAATTTAAAAATTATTATTATTATCGTGTTGAAAACAGCTGAATAGAATTTCTTCAGGTTTCTTTGATGAATATAAAGTTCAGAAGAACAGCATTTATCTGAAACAGAAATCTTTTGTAACATTATAAATGTCTTTATCATCAATTCTAATCAATTTAAAGCGTTCTTGTTAAATAAAAGTATTGCTTTCTATAATCCCTCCCTATAATTCTATAATTTAACTTTGATCACAGGAATAAATTACATTTTAAAATATATTCAAATAGAAAGCAGTTATTTTTAAGAGTAACAAATATTTCACAATATTACTGTGTTTGCTGTATTTTGGGTCAAATAAATGCAGGCTTGATGAGCAGAAGAGAATTCTTAAAAAAATAAATAAAAATGTTACTGTTCAATAACTTTGTATATGGTGGAGAGCAATTCACAACCAACACCTTTCTGAAATAACACTCCTGAGGAGAGATTTTTAACCTTATTGGAATAAAAGAAACAAAGATATGATAAGCGACTTGCCATAATGTTGGTTAATATGTTAATACAGAAGTGCAGCAGGGGCTGTAAACACTGTAATTATAGTGAAGTTAGTGAGTTAATTAGCAAATGGTAAGGATCCCCACCGGAGAGGGACTTAATAGAGTAATAAAATGGCTTCCCATTACCTTACCTGATGATTATGAGCCTTTATACACATCTGCACAGTGTAATTAAATCTAGGTCCGACAGCACAATAAGCGCAATGTACAATTTGAATCATGAAATGAGGCAGTTCGGCTATAAAAGATCAGAAAGGGCAACGACTAATGAAATCATTTTATGGAATGAAACTAAATCCAAGAAACTCTAAATTCTGTTTGGATGGACAGCAACAGGACCAACAAACACCAAAGTCATTTCAGTCACATAATGGGTAAATTATTATGGCTTATTGTGTCAGAGCATTAACCACTAGGCCAAAACTCTGACTACTGATTTGCTTTGGTTGTACTTGACATAGCATTCAAGGTTTTTGGAGGGGAAAAGTGTCTAAGACATCAACTAATCACTGGTGTCCCACAGGGCTCGGTGCTTGGCCCTTTCCTTTTCCCAGTATACACAGCTTCACTAGGCCCAGTAATAAAGGATTTCTTCTATATATGTAGATGATAATCACTTCTGCCTTTCGTTCCAGCCCGATGACAATAGTTGATGTGACATACTCATAGTTTTTCAAATTTTTCAAATAAACCAAGAACCAAACCAACCATCCCAGAGATGAATCACGTCATAATATATTATGAATGACATAATATAATGACACCGACACATATGGCTTCTACAGAAGCATATATCATCACTATCTTGGAACTCTTGGTAAGTCTGTTAGGCTTATACTTTATAGCTAAAATTCAATTTCTCCGTGAAGACACTGAATGGGATTTTTTTACTTCCGGAACCCTACTGGCGTGCTACTGTCAGAGTTCTCCATATTCCACTTTCACGGGATAACCCTTTAGACCTTTTGATATTACACATGTCAGGAGTTTGCAAAACACAAGCCTTTACTCTTTTATTGAAATGATGGCTATTACATCCATTCAACTGAGGTCAGACACTCACCGTTATTGAATGAAGTTTGATTCTTCCCCAATGAGAATCCAATGGCATTGATCACTCTGTAATATGAGCTCATTAGCACACTGACTCAGGATCACTGTGTTTGGGAAACGAAGAAGCTGCCCATCTTGACCTTAGCTAACGTCTCCAATCGATTAACTCAGACTGAGAAAATAAGCCGCGGAGAGGTGAACGCTGCTTTGCCTGAAACATGATTACAGTACTTTGGCCTCTTGGTTTTTAGCATTAGAGTAGAGTAACTTAATTAGCGCTTACTGATAGTATTAATAATGACTTGGGGCGACTGATTTACATTGATTCTTGTTGCGCGTGTTTCAAGAGCCGTATGGCACCACACACTTGATGTGTTTAAATTATATGAAAGTGCATGCTAAATTACTGTACTTGGAGATGATGGCAGGTAATACTGTTAATGACTTGGGTAAAGGATTTGATTAGATTCTTCAGGCATTTCAATTGAGTGTTATAGACCCTAGTCAAGTGTGTCTACTGCTCAATCTACAGCAGGTACCTCAAAATATAGCGGCTGGTAAATGGTTTTGTAAACATTAGGGTAATCATTAGTGTTAGCATAGTTTTTCCACCTCACGTCGTGTTATGGGTTTTTGGCTTCAGTTTGAGTTGTGAAATTGGAGAGGGATGTGCTAGTGGGTAAGCTGTATCACTCCCTAAATATATCAAACTGCACAATGATTGTCATATGACCATGTTTTTAGAAACCTGTGATTGGTAAACATACAAAATGGTAGCTTTGGGGTTTCACTGCATTCAAATATCCATAATATGAAACCCTTTCTCAACAAAAATAACAGAAAACTAGTTGATAGTAGACATCTTGACATAATTAGACTTTGTGATTTTACGTCTCTTTTTTGCGCCTTGCCTAAGGGACGACTTGGATGAAACCATAATAGTAAACAGTCCTTTAAATCGTCCATGCTGCAATTATAAAAACCATCTTTTTTTCTTCTTGAACCTCAGCTGTACACTAAACGACCGTTGACACCATGGAGCAGCGTCTAATATAAATGGTTAATGGGTTGTGATGACCAACTACATGGTTGAAAGACCATGTAATCTCTCTTCAATTACGGAAAAGCACACACAGCTTTCTCTCTCTCTCTCTTCCAGCTGACACTGAAGGGCTGTGATGTGTAAAAATGGAGATCTGTGGTAGAGAGGCTCTTGGAGGCGCTAGGCATCTGTCTGCTTATTTGTGTTTTCGCACCATGTGTCAGTTTAAACCCCTCCAATGCACAAATGAACAAACCCACACCTCAGATACTTCGGCTTAATTAGTGCTAAGGCAAGTATCATTATTGCTCAAACCTCTGACCTTTAGTTTTAAACTTTGGCATGCATCTCATGCCGCACCATTTGTGCTTGGATATAATCATGCAGCTTGTTGTGGAGAGGTGTGCCATTACTTTTCTAAGTGGTCTTAATTACAATTTTGTCTGACGGATGGTTAAATGGGTAAAAGACGTTATATAGCCTTGATGGATTACACTGTGGAAAAGAAGTGCACTTAAAAGTCAGGCCACTTAAGTGTGCATAAAGCGAATACACTTCAGTGTGTATTTATTACTTCTAAACTTACTTTTGATATTATTTTCCCTCATTGTCTAAAATTAGACCCCCAACCTTAAAAAAAGGAACATTGATGAATTATGCCTGTTTTGATAAGGACTATCAGTTTTTGACTTGCTTTTCATATTGATTTGATTAAGGGGATTATATACTTTAATGAGTTTTCTGCTTGAGTGCTCTGAGAGATGAGGAATCCACTCAGTGTCTTTCACTCTCTTCAGTCGATAGGACTGAACACATTTCAAGCACACTTCACACAATCAGTGTAATCTCTATTAAACAGTACTTGAAAAAGAAGAAGAAGAAAAAAAAAAAACCTCCCAAATAAAATTCAGTATCAATCTACTAGAAATTTTGTAATATTTTTCATAAAATCTATTAATTTAATTAAAAATAAAATGTGCACAGACAATAAAAAGAATAATATTAACTATGGTAAACATTTTTTACACTTCTGTATTAGATGTACTTTAATATTCATATTCATAGGCTGGTATGATGAGATCAGAAAAAATGCATTAAAGAGCTGTAGGAAATTTCTCAAAACGTAGTAAATCAATAATAACACAGTAATAACTGAAACATTTTTGTTCTACATTCTTTACTGTCCATTCATCTTGTCAGCCATCAGTCTATATCTGTCTATATCTATCCACAGAATGACAGAACAAGAGAAGGATTGACGGACGGATGGACAAATAGATAGATGTAGACGGACGGACAACATATAAATAAATATAAATGGACAGATAGATATAGACAGACAGACAGACAGACAGACTGATAGACATAGATGGACAGACTAACAGATAGAGATGGATGGATTTATGGGCCATCTATCGACATCTATTTTGTCCATCCATATCTGTCATATCTATCTGATCCATCCGTCCATCTGTCCATATCTATCTATCTGTCTGTCCAAATCTATTTGTCCGCCTGTCCATCCATCCATCCATCCATATCTATCGTTTTGTCTGCCCGTCGTTTATCCATTTCTATCTGTCCGTCCATTTATCTGTCCGTCCATCTATATCTGTCTGTTTGCCATCTATCCATCTCTCCATCCATCCATAGCTATCTGTCCACCTGTCCATCCATCCATCCTTCCATCCATCCATCTCTATCTGATAGTCCGTCCATCAATATCTTTTTGTCCATCCATGTCTGTCTGTCTGCCCATTTATCCATCCATCCATCCATCCATCCATCCATCTCTATCTGTTAGTCTGTCCATCAGTATCTTTTTGTCCATCCATATCTGTCTGTCTGCTCATCCGTCCATCTATCCATTTCTATGTATCCATCCATTGATCCATCCATATCTTTCCAGCTGTCCATCCATCTATTCATTTATATCTATCATTTCATCCATCTCTACATCTATGTCTATCTGTCTGTCTGCCATACACTCGTCTCTCTGTCCATCAATTTCTATCTGTCCATCTGTCTGTCCCTCTGTCCATATCTATCTATCTGTCTGACTGTCTTTATCTATCTGTCTGCTGTCCATCCATCTGTCCATCTGTCCATATCTATCTGTCGGTCTGTCTGTTCAACTATATCTATCAATCAGTCTGTCCGTATGTGTCTATCAGTCTGTCTGTCTATATCTGTCTGTCCATCTATATCTATTTATATGTCGTCCATCTATCTATTTGTCCATCCGTCTGTCAATCCTTCTGTCATTCTGTCATTTTGTCCAACATTCTTGTTCTACATACACTACATACTACATCTACATATGTTAATAACAATGTTAATATGAAGAGTTCAGTTCTACTTAACAGATTTTACCTTTCCATCATCTTGAAAATCTTTTTTTGTCATTGATCCTTTAATTCTGTTCTGTCATAACGACTGAGGTCAAGCGGATAGACAAACTGTAATTGCTTATATAGTGATTTCTAAGGTCATGCGTGAAGGTTGCATATTTTACATCTGTCTAAATACAGCACACTGTACTCTTCATGACCCGTCCAGGGCCGATTCTGTTTTTACTGTACCTCCCGTGGGCCAGCAGAAGCAAGCAGACTGACTAATGCTTTTATTAGCTTTCAGACCACCAGCACAAATGATGACCGATCTAATCTCATCAGCTCGTTTAAGAGTATGAGAAATGAGACGTTTGCAGGTATATACAAAGTCCTAATGTCAGTGTTCCAGGCCTTACGTCGCCTCTGGGCTTTTCCCGCCCTGGAAAGAATGATGTGAATATTATTCCTCTCTGAGTGGCATTAGAAGCCCACATCGTTTCTACGACAACTTTATGAAAGCGGAAGGGGTCGTGGCTCATATTCAGCGATGATTGACAATTATGGCCACATAATTCTCCTGCTGTCAGTTGTGCACGCCGGCCCCCTTTCTCTCCATCGGAGTGACACGTCCCTTAGATAGAGGAGGATAAATATGTCATAAATCAAGCCAAAGGCTTACGGGCCCCCACTGGGATAATCTGCCATGATGCACCAGTCTAGTATTCATCATTAGATTGGGAACTAGAAAAAGGTCACGGTACCAGGTAATTTCCTCTCCCTCTTCTCTCTCTCGCTCGAACCGCGGACACACGGCGCGCGAAACGCCCGCTCATCTCAGCCAATAAGAGTGCATTAAGATGAGATCTCCGTATCATTTCCCCCTGCCCCCTACCATATTCACAGATAACCGCATTTCACATCGCTTGTTCCTTTTTTTCATCCGCTTCCCTTTGTGTCTGTCAGCCGTTGATTTATTAGCATCTCCTAGCGCCGTGCCGCTAGCTTAAGTTCGGTTAGCATCGGCGGTCCTGTCAGCTGTTGAGTTAATTACCGCTCTTAATGAAGGACTGCTGCTTGGGTGGACATGACATTTGAGGCGTGTCGTCAGAGGAAAACAAACAAACGGAAAAATTTCATTAGCGCAAAGTGACAGCTTCTTTTTTCTAGCGGTTCAGACCGAAGCGCACTCTTATGCATATAATGAACCGCTCCTGAGTGTTTTTTTTTTTTTTTTGAGTACTACCAGGCTCACTTCTTAAGAGTCAACAGTAATGATAAGAAAGCAACTCGCGCCACGCGTGTTACGGCAAACACATCAATTATTCATCTTTGTTAGCCTTATTATCTTTCCAGAGCCGACGTTAAGAGCCACGCCGTATTTGACGGGGGATAATGATCAATGCGTCTTGAAGAGCGGGAATGAAGTAAGGTGTGTGACAGCGCTGATTATATTTACACGGCTCTTCCCTAAATATAGTCGCGCTGCGGTCCTGCTAGCGCCGGTGTTGAGGCGTCGGTTCATGAGGTGACAGCAGTGCTAGCGTAATGAGAGAGCTGTTGTATTCGGGGCTCGTGGGAAGGCCTATAAGCTTCGTGTGGGTTTGTTAAGTACACATTTGTAGTGTGACTGGCTCAAATGATAACATATACCAGAAACAATGAAACCAGAAGAATATCCATAGAAGATATCTCACTATAGGAGACTAAATTAATTTAATTACACCAACTAATGGTTAGCCTACAAGGGTAAAAGTTGAGTCCCCCCGAAAACCACTTCAACCTTGGTAAAATCACAGCCTCTTGTGGTTTATTGGTTGTATAAAAGAGTAGCAATATCAGTATGACAAAAAGTCACCAATGGACGTTTTTCACATTTCCATGGTCCTCAGAAGCGGAAGTCGTCATAGTTGGGGAAACCTCTGAAGTGGTGAATGGAAACTACAGCAAATACATTTTTTTTCTTTCTCTATTTGCTCAAACAGCAAAAGAAAGAAAAAGAAACAGAAAAAAAAAATCACAGTAGCGTTTCAATGACTTTCCAAAAAAGAAAAAAAAAATATAGAGAGAGAGATTGATTCTGTTGGTCATAAGAGACAAAATAAAATAAAATAAAATAAAACTCTTAATTACAAAAATTGAATATGTTAAAAATGAATAAAGAATATTTCGAGCAATCAATATAGTTTATTATCCTAACTGCTAGGTGTTTACAGTTTATAGTGTAACAATCTAGTAAACAAAACAAACAAACAAACAAACAAAAAAATCTATAAAAACATAATGGAAGAAAATGGCTGAATTTAAACAAACATTTGTTTTTACAAATAAATATGTTTTAAATATTTAATCATAAAAAATAAAATAAAATAAAATAAAATGTGTATTAACCCTTTCTGTTAATCCCAATCTGTTGTCAGATTTTGGAAATGAAACTGATATGACCTCTTCCGCCAATAAACGCCACAGTGCCTGGCCGATTTATCAGTCTGCCACAGTCATTCTAATGATTTTAAGCAAAGAAATGTAATGCTATTAACCTCATTATTGTCTCTGAAAGTTCAGTTTACAAAAAAGTACCAACTGTGCTACTCAAAGGCTTATTTGAACTCGACAAGTTTTAATTTTCCCTCTTATTTTCTTACGCCGGTCGACAGACTTCATAGATGTTCATTTGTTTTGCCTCGTTGTGCCGCCTTTCATTTCCCCATTTCCGTAATTCTTTTATTTTTCGATTTTCTTTATTTCTTGTCTGGCTAAATCACATCACCCCTCCCCTCCCTCCGCTTTGATAAATAATTTGCGGCGATGCGCGGAGCCGTCAGTCATGTGGGCAAGTGTGGCGTGGGCTCTGCCGTGATGCGATAACCACTCGCATCTCTTGGCTGCGGCATGGAGATTTATTGAGCCGCGATAAGTGAAGAGCTAGCCATCACGCTCAGCCAAATAGACTCCCCTATGCGTTTATTCTTATTGCGACGAGAGATGCAAAATGTCTCCCCAGAGGGCCCGACGGCTGCCAAAGAGGCCTGGCAGGCTGTACGTGTCATTACTTTCTATTAGATAAAGAAGGAAATGCGGCTCGCTGGGACTTGGGCGATGATGGCAGTCGTTTGTATGAGTGACAGAGCATCACTCACCGGCAGACCCGAAGACGACTGCCAGGCGCTGCGTCCTGTCTTGTGCTGTCATATTTTTCTCCCCTGTTTAAGATGTTTTTGTCTTCGCAGAGTTTTGAAGTCATTAAGGAGCTGCGAGCTCTCGGGCTGTTGTTGCCAGAGCAGAAAAGCGTCCTATCAGAGGATGTCAGAGGAGCTGGCTTCAGGACAGACTGTTGAGGCCTCAGCGAATGCAATATTACACACCGAGTTCTAATAAGCGCATGATAAATGGAGAATTATACTACCTATATTCAGACAATCAATCTGACACGTGCATAAACATTGTCTAATAACAGGCTTAGAGTTGCACAAAACATACAAAAGACAGTTTCAGGCCTTGATGCTGACTGGTCAACATTTGAAATAAAACACACCAGTGTTCAGTATATTGTTACAATGTCTGTTCATATTCAGTGCATATTAGTCTCAATAGTATTTAATGGTAATGGTAATATACATAAAGTGTACTATTTTCATATAATTATTATAAAATAAAATAAAATAAACATAGTAAATTAAATTTGGCACATTTGGAACTGTTAATTACAAAAATTGAATCTGTTAGAAATTAATAAAGAATATTTTAAACAAGCAATGCAGTTTTTTATTTTAACTTTAATTTTAACTTTTAACTGTTGGCTGTAAACAGTTTGTAGTGTACAGTTAAAACAAAGTAAAAACACAAAACAAAACAAAACAAAACAAAACAAAAAAAACAAAAAAACAATAAAAACACAATGGAAGAAAATTTGAACAAACATTTGTTTTACAAAATAATTATTCATAAAATAAAATAAAATGTGCATTAACCCTGCATTAACCCTTTACCAGGGCTGTTGGAAGATTATGTACTATTTTCATATAATTATTATAAAAAATAATAATAATAAATTTTGTACATTTTGGAACATGTATAATTATTATACAATATTCACTCAAAATTTGCTACAAATTTTGGCAAACTAGGGTTATTACTGTTAATTAAAATAAAAAAAGTAACACTAAAATCATAAAAAAAGTATTATTTACAAGAAAATAAACTAAGAAAATATATGTATTTGTTGCCAAAGCAACATTTCTATTTTTTGCTTACTTTAATTTGAAGTACTAAAATAACTAAAACTAAAAAACTTAAAACTAATGAATAAAAAGGCTAAACAAAACACATAAAATATATAAATAAAGTGATATATTATTGTGAAAAGCAACACATGGCCCTGAGCTTACATGTCAAACAGATATTTTTCTTTTAAATAAATTTACTTTTTTAATAATAAGTGTGACATTTAGTGTTACCTAGCGTCACCAAAAATAAATACAAAAAAGTTAATCCAGTTAGTCCAAATAGTCCAGAAAATGTGTTTTCAAACAAGAATATGTACATTGTAAGCTGTGATAGAAGACAAACTGCAGGGTGCCTTTTGGTGTCTCATTTGCCATGAAAGCTTAACATAAAAATGACTATGAAAGGGTGTGTAATATTAGGGTAAGTTTTTATATTCGTAACAAAAGCATTACTTGGCTCTTTAGATACATTTTCTAGATTATTTTTTAGTTTTGTGGGAGAGGATGTGTGTTATTTCACTATGTTCCATGCACTGCTCATTAAATTTGACTGAGAGTAGAATAGTCGAATCATAACATTTTTACATTTTGTTTTCCTTTTAATATTTAGTTAAATAAGAGATTACTCAGTTTGAGTGTATTAATAATTTAGTAATAAAAACAATATTTTTATTTAATAAAAAAGTAAGAGTTTGTCCGTGTCCCTTGAATGGTTGTCCACCCTGTCGTATTGGGGATTCCACCCCTTTAATAAAAGGCCGTCCCCTTTAGTGACAACAGATTTTTTGTGTCTTCAGTAGCGGGAATTTCAACAGCTGAGATGAGTAAGTTGGTGATTTTTAAATTGTCAAATTTTCTTCATATGAGTTTGCTTACTTGCTTTGCCAAAGCTTAATATGTCCACCCTGTTGGCATAAAATATTAAAATATGCCAGAAGTGATTATAATACAGTACTGTCAAAATATGTAAGTTTAAATATACCAAATTCTCTTCAACAACCTGACTAACTAATTAGCTAGTCACAGTTGCAACACGTTCTCCCTCCTAACTCGTTCACATACTGATGCTTGGTCAGGACCCTTTAGTGTCACTTTTGGACGTGCAGGGTCCTCCATTGATTTGAGTTGTTTGCCTTAATTTATTGGTTTGCATAAATTTGTAAACATATTAATAATTTTCTATAAATTTATACTTTCATTGGAGCACCTAAACCCACCCTTAACAAACTTACTCACTTCTGAACAATATAAAACACGTAACAGGCAAATATAAGTACAGTCACAGGTATTTATTGCAGAAACTGACCATAAACAAGCAGCATAAAAACATCACAGACAAGTCGTGTTGCATTCCGAGTCTGAAGCCACACTATATCTTTATGCAAAGAAGAAAGTAAAACACGAGAAACAAGACAAAACTGTAATGCTATAAGAAACAGAAAAGATTAATTCATTGTTTACCTGGGTCTTTAGTCTATGATTAGTTCACCTCACCTCTTATCTTAAGTTTTCGCGTTTGAGTCGTTCGTTCATCACGTGACAGCCCCATAAGATGAACGAACAACTCGAAAAACTTTAAGACTCGAAACAGGTGAACTAATTCCAGTACAGAACCTAATAGGATGTCGTGCATGCGCAACTGAACGAATCACTCCCCGAGACGACTCGTTCTTCCCGAGTCACATTAAAGATTCGTTCAAAATAAATGAATCGTTTGAGAACAACCCATCACTAATTCATAGCATCGTGAACACGCATCCCTGAGCCTGTGCTACACGAGCTTTTGTGCTTAAAAAGTATATAAATTTTTATTTTTCGAAAAAAATGACCGATAGTTATGCTAGATAAGACCCTTCTTCCTCGGATGGGATTATTTAGAGCCCTTTGAAGCTGCATTTAAACTGCATTTTGCAAGTTCAAATTCGGGGCACCAGTGAAGTCCATTATATGGAGAAAAATCCTGAAATGTTTTCCTCAAAAAACATAATTTCTTTATGACTGAAGACAAAGACATGAACATCTTGGATGACAATGGGGTGAGTAAATTATTTGTAAATTGTTGTTCTGGAAGTGGACTTCTCCGTTAACGCGCTCACATCTCATTCAGAAAGATACTCCCGAACATTAGCATGACGCAGTCGGTCACTAGACACACAAGAGCCAATGGCATTTCACAACCAAGACTGACATAACACTTCTTCTGGCGGGCGGCCTTTTTTGAATTTATTTATGCACAAACAGACTGAGCTTTATGGCGGACGGAAATGGATTGCTTCTATTCCTCTCACAAATCAATCGTTTTGCCTCGGAAGATTTGGAATATTAATACTTTTTGAATAAATTATGACTGTAGCTGTATCTGCTTGTTATATCTTGTGTTTTATTGACAAATGGTAGGTTTAGGGACAGGGATTGGGTTACGTGCTCGTAAATGTGTAAATAATGAAATGTAAATAAAATTTGTGTTTACTTTATTGAAGTAAAACACTGAGGGGACGGGTGACAGTTAAAAGGGTAAGATCAACATTTTCGAGTATTGTGAGGGTTAAAAAGACCCTCTATGGTGATACTTACCCCTACGAAAAAAATGTACACAATAATGCAAATCTGTGTTGATAATAAATATTTTTTAAAACCCAAAAGCTGTGCTATATTGTAAAAAAGTTGTACGTTATTGATTAAATAACTATGCTTACTCGAACAGCATATTTGAAAGTTCTATTAGTTTTGAAACTATGTAGGTACTTTGCTGTTGTTATTGATCAAATTATGTAGATTTTGCGGCGCTGTCAGAGACCCCCACAGCGATTGGACAAGGTCTTTTAAGACTATATTTTCCATTTCACCTTCTCCTAATACGTGCGGTTGTTTCTGCTCATCCACCCCGAGCATGTCAAATCCCTTCTCATCAAATATTCACACCACCAACGTCTGTAATGATTTCCTGTCGCTTTGTATCTTTTGCATCCTGTGATTTGCCTTCCTTCTCCTCTGTGTCACATTCGACTGAGGTCAGCTAGTGTGATACACAGATGGGCTTCAGCTCTTTGCTACCATGGTAAAAATGATGTTCTCGAATGTTCTGCCAATGTATATGACAACTGGGTGGATGTAATAACTCATTCTGCCTTTGTAAACCATCCAACCAATATTTGACATACTTCAACTTCCATAATGTGAAGTTACTCTAAGGTACCAGAATATCTAAATAATGTAAGATTGTGAATTGTTTAATGTGTTATTTTTTATTTAAAATCTTCATTTTCATTTCTTTTATAATAAATCTTTTATTATCTTTTCTTGGCACTGTTTTTACTACCACAAAGTAAAAGTAAAAGATTAATTCAGCTAACTAACTGACTAATTAGCTAACTAAACAGACATGATTCAAAGATTATATAAAGTTTGTGACCCTGAACCACAAAACCAGTCGTAAGTAGCACAAGTGTATTTGTAGCAATAGCCAAAAATACATTGTATTGGTCAAAATTATTGATTTTTCTCTTATTAAGTATTAAGTAGAGATCATGTTATTTTATATATATATATAAGATATTTTGTAAATTTCCTACCGTAAATATATCATAACTTAATTTTTGATTAGTAATATGCATTGCTAAGAACTTCATCTGGACAACTTTAAAGGTGATTTTCTCAACATTTTGATTTTTTTGCACCCTCAGATTCCAGATTTTCAAATAGTTGTATCTTGGGCAAATATTGTCCTAAAAAACCATACATCAGTGGAAAGCTTATTTATTCAGCTTTCAGATGATGTATAATTCTCAATTTTAAAAAATTGACCCTTATGACTGGTTTTGTGGTCCATATAAGTTTATATAAAGGCTATACGTTTTAACAGGAGATTTTTCACTATTATTTACAACAGGATCTGCAATTTCGTGTCTGCGAATAAAAGATTTTTGTTATCAGAGACAATAAAAATCACTCCTTTCCTAGACTTGATTTTAAAAAAGCCAATGAGTTTGCAACAACTGAATGTGATATTTTTGATTAGCCAAACATGTCAACGTCTGAGTAACATGTAATTTATTTAAGCCAGAAAATAAACTTCATTCCATGAAATAAGTATAATGTACTGCACAAAATGCATGCATTCAAATGTCTCCAGCATGTTTCATAATACCTAAAAATCAAACATATTTTCAGCCCTCGCACACATTATCACGTCTGTCAAAACCTTAGGCTTGCTGTCGGTTGGAATATCCGAATTAAAAACATTGACGTAACACACTCACAGGCATCAATCACGTCACTGAATACTAGTTGCTGGCTACGAAATAAATAATTGTTATCTTACAATCCATCGGTTTTCAAACCCACATCAATTAAATGTCACAACATCGATGTCTGTCAAAAAATAACACACACAATGCACAGTAGTATTTACGAGAAGCCTACAGAGGTCCAGTGAGTGCATACATTTCCTGAATAACCCACACTACCAGATGTTTTGACTACATAATCACTACAATTGACAGGTGATTTTAAAATGTAGTTTGATAGAAAAGATTAAGGCAGTTCAATTTGTTTAATTTTCCAATAAAAGGTGATTTTTTTTTTTTTTACATGATTTGTTACATTTACAGTTGAAACCAGAAGTTCACATACACCTTGCAGAATCGGCAAAACGTTCATTATTTAACCAAAATAAGAGGGATCATACAAAATGCATGATATTGTTTATTTAGTACTGACCTGAATAAGATATTTCTCATAAAAGATATTTATATATAGTCCACAAGAGAAAATAATAGCTGATTTCAAAAGTTTACATACACTTGATTCTTAATACTGTTGTTACTTAAATGATCCACTGTGTTTTTTGTGTGTTTTTTTTTTTTTTTTAATGATAGTTGTTCATGAGTCCCTTGTTTGTCCTGAACAGTTAAACTGTCTGCTGTTCCTTAGAAAAATCCTTCAGGTCCCACAAATTCTTTGGTTTTTCAGCATTTTTGTGTATTTAAAGCCTTTCCAACAATGACTGTATGATTTTGAGATCCATCTTTTCACACTGAGGACGACTGAGGGACTCATATGCGACTATTACAGAAGATTCAAACACTCACTGATGTTTGAGAAGGAAAAACCTGGGGGTGAAAACTTTTGAACAGAATGAAGATGTGTAAATTTTTCTTATTTTGCCCTAATATATTTTTCTTCTTTTTTCATTTAGTACTGCCCTTCAGAAGCTACAGAAGATACTTGCATGTTCCCCAGAAGACAATGTAAGTTAAATTTACCTTGATCTTCAAATTCAAAAAGTTTTCACCCCCTGGCTATTAATGCATTGTGTTTTCTGGAGCATCAGTGAGTGTTTGAACATTCAGTAATAGTTGCATATGAGTCCCTCAGCTGTCCTCAGCATGAAAAGATGGATCTCAAAATCATACAGTCATTGTTGCACACAGCTGTGGATCATTCAGGTAACAACACAGTATTAAGAATCAAGTGTATGTAAACTTTTAAACAGGGTCACTGTTATAAATTCAACTATTATTTACTCTTGTGGACTATATGTAAACATCTTTTATGTTAAGTATCTTATTCAGGTCAGTGCTAAATAAAAAAAATAAAAAATAACATGCAATTTGTACGATCCCTCATTTGTTAAAATAATTAACATTTTGTAGATTCTGCAAGGCGTATGTAAACTTCTGGTTTCAGCTGTAGATACCCCATATCACTAGCATGTTTTTTTTTTCTTTATGATTTTGTGGAATTTCTTCTCCAGATCACACATCCACAACCTCAACACATTTGTGTCCATTCTGTGGGTAATGACTCAGACTTTGTTGACCCTTCTTGATTCGGTTCATCGCCCTCTCTTCCTATGGCGATGTGCCTCAGGGTATGTTCAGTCTTATGTCTGTTAAAAACAGATAAATGTGTCTACACATCAGCACCTGTAATCCAACTCCAGCGCTCTCTGTCTGTTTTATTGGCAGGTGATTGAAGCCGTGTCAGGTCATAACTCAACCAGGCTGAGATCCAGAGACATTCCCACTGCTTTCACCCTGACAAAGCTGTGATCTGGCTCGTTGTAAAAGTCAATGGTCCACTACTTGGTTTTAAAGGTTCAGTGAGTTCTCAGTTATTTCAGCTGTCAATATTTCGGAGCTGCAGATGTTAATGGCACTCAGCAAGGTTGGCGTTTAATAGTCATGGTGTATTTTTACTTGTCTCAAAGATTATGCATGACTCTACCTGTTCAGTCATATGTTTGCTTTGGTTTCATGGAAAATCAGTGACTTTGCATATCTTTCCAAATGTTGGAATAACTAACTAGTGACTTGTAAGCTCATGCAATGTTAATTTACTGTTAGGAAGCAAATGAGCAAATAAATAAATATTTACAAACACAAGGCTTCGCAATAATAATTCATAATAATACTGTGAAACTGAACTATCAACCAGTATTGATATAGTCATTGACAGTCACTGAAACTCAAGCCTTTTTAATGAAAACTAAAGCTATTTTTTTTATTAATTAACTTATTTTTAAATATTATAGTGGTGAAGATATCAGTATCTGCTGATATTGTTATTTTTAGGTCAATTTTGAAAAGAGGAAAATTGGTATTAATATTATTATTAAGCATCATAGGCCAGTATTGGAAGCAAATAATTTGTATGATTATTGGTATCAGTTTAAGCCATTATATGAAATAGTATTGATATCGACATCTTCCCGCTTGTTGTTATTATTATTGGCTATAATTTTAATATGAATACATCATTAGTTGATATTGTTGTAGAGGCCACAGTAATATAACTCAACCAGTGCTTTTTAACTGACTGATCCAAACAGAAATATTATACAGTCAATTAAACATGAGATAAATATAACATCTGCTCCCACTGTGACATGGGAGACCTTTTTATTTATTGATGTTAGCTTTATTTGGGTAAACTATTTCCTAGGTCTATAAGTAAAGATCTTCAAATTAATAACAATTTGTGGAGGTTGTTGCATGATGGGATAGACTTTATTTAAAGAGGGTCTAAGCGAGACTCGCTCTTTATATCTCTTGTGAATGGCTATTTGTGCAATCTTTTAAGTACAGTCTGCCAAACTGCATTTGTGCTTTATAATAATAATATTCATAAATATGAATGTGACTGGAGTTGCACAGCTTCTCAGACACATTTCTGACTGTCCCTGAGAGATGATTTTTACAATACCATCTTCTCACATTTATTACCCTCTGTTGAGCGCTTTCAAACAGTCCTGAATCATAAGCAGCGGTGTACTTTGATGCCACTGGAGAAAGCCATAGATGGATTTGAAAGGAATCTATTTGGCACTTCAGCTCTTTTGTCAGTCTTTTCCTCAAGAAAAAAAAAGAGAGAATGGGATCTCTTTGTATTTCCCCTCTCTTGTTCTCCAGCCTCGGTTTTTGCTCCTCCACCTCCCTTTGCTTTGTCCAGGGGAATCATTACTGTTTTGCTGAATATTTCATACACTTCAATACCTCTCTTCTCATTCACCTGACAAACACCCTCCCTCACCTGCCCCCGAGTTCAAGAAATAAATAAAACACATCCCGCTGTGGATACACCCTGAACTCGGTCCGTCAGTCTAAGTACCACCGTCTCCTTCAGAGTGGGATAGAGTTCACCAAAGTGAAGTGGATTATGTTTGTTTTCTCAAATGATAATGTATAAACAGACATATTTTTAATTCTTTAGCATATAGCATTTTGACTGGTCACACTGGTTTACTTTACCTTTGGAAATATGTTCTTTTTTCACCCTTTCCTTTCCTTTCCTTTCCTTTCCTTTCCTTTCCTTTCCTTTCCTTTCCTTTCTAAACCAGACCAAACCAAACCAAACCAAATCACAGCCAATCCCATTTTTCCTTCCTGCATTTTCCTTTTAGAAACAAACCTTTCCTTTCCTTTCCTTTCCTTTCCTTTCCTTTCCTTTCCTTTCCTTTCCTTTCCTTTCCAAACCAACTGAACCCAGTCCAAATTAAACCAAACAAAATCACAGCCAATCCCATTTTTGTTTCCTGCATTTTCCTTTCAGTTACAAACCTTTCCTTTCCTTTAATTTAATTTAATTTAATTTAATTTAATTTAATTTAATTTAATTTAATTTAATTTAATTTAATTTAATTTAATTTAATTTCAAAACCAAACCAAACCTTTCCAAACCAACTGAATCCAGTCCAAATTAAACCAAACCAAATCACAGGCAATCCCATTTTTTTGCATTCTTGCAATTTTGCATTCTCCCAGCATTTTTGCAATCTTGCATTTTCCTTTCAGTTACAAAGCTTTCCTTTCCTTTCCTTTCCTTTCCTTTCCTTTCCTTTCCTTTCCTTTCCTTTCCTTTCCTTTCCTTTCCTTTCCAAACCTGTCCAAACCAAATGAAACCAATCCAAATTTAACCAAACCAAACCAAATTTCAACCAATCCCACTTTTTCCTTCCTCCATTTTCCTTTTAGTTACAAACCTTTCCTTTCCTTTCCTTTCCTTTCCTTTCCTTTCCTTTCCTTTCCTTTCCTTTCACATCTCCTTTGTTTTCTTTCCCCCTTTCCTCTTCCAGGCCTTCCCTTTTCTTTCCTATCCTATCCTATTCTATTCTATCCTATCCTATCCTATCCTATCCTAAACTACACTAAACCAAACTTTTTCAAATATTTCCAAAGTAAACCAAAAAGAATCCTTTTACGTTTGATCAAACGGAATATATTTGATCATTCAGAGTGTGGATACCTAATACAGAGAATCTAGTCAAAGGGAATTCTGGGCTTTCCAACTGAATGTCTTCATATTTAATTTACGTGTGTAGAGATGGTGTTTCTACAGCTGTAGGTCTGGCTAAAGCATAGCCTAAGGGCTGTGTGCCCTCTTAGAGTCTGTAGAGATTTCTCATCTCCTATCCTGATCTTCAGACTGATGCTTTTGTTTAGCTGCCCTTGGTTGTACATGTGTACTTCTGTGATTGAGGTAAACGTCAATACATATGAACAAACTTTGAATCTGAACACAAGGAAATACTTAAGCCTTTTTGCTCAGCAGTGACTTTTCTCAGCTCTCAGTTGTAGTTCTCATGTCTAACATTGCTTACAGTTTCATACCAAGATAGTGAACTGATTTTGATGGTGCTTGTGTGTTAACATATTTATGAGTAAAATTCCTCAAGATGTTATGATTGGGCGTGCAGAATGGAAGAGTCTCTCTCTCCTGATGAAAGCGTATTTACTCTCTGTTCTAACCTTTCCTAAAACTAGTGAAGTATAGAGTGCCACAAGGCTCTATCTTCAGCTTTGACCTGTCAGTCAAACTCTTACCTATACTGACATCCCGGGCCAGGGGAGGCAAACAGTTATTTTAAACAGTCTTTCAGATGTCTGAACCAAAGAAAACCTGTCTCTCTACAGCTCGGCAGAAAAAAAAAGAATTGTATAGTCTCTTACCTGACGTATGAGGAAATCGGAAGCAATGATTTAAATTGTTACTGTAAAATAATACAATATAAAATATAGTTGTTATAGAATGTTCTCATAATATAATGCGCAACTGTAACAAGTTATTCATACATGATTTTCCCAGTAGATATACTGTATGTTGTAAACAATCCCACGCCATTAGACAAAGATGTAGGTGTGTGTGTTGTGTGTAGAAACAATTGCGTTAGTTAGAGCTGAGCTCACCAGCTCCCTGCGCTGCCGGTCTGGTGTTTCATTAGAGAGTGTGTGTGAGCTGGCAAAGTGAAAGAACCAGGAATGATTTTCCAGCGGTCATCACACCTCACCCTTAGCCCAGTGAAGGACACATGTGGTGGGTCACTGGGAGAGATGTGGCCTTCTCATCCTGGTGCTATTTAAACAGGCCGGTGAAAGGAGTGACCGCAAGGTTTTAGATTTAATTCACTCTACTGATGACTGTAATGATCACATTCCGTAAATAGGTCAATGAAGTATATATTTGTCTGTCACGAAGGCATATGAAATCTGATCTGTGGGTTAGTGAAACACAAGACCTGCCCAAGAATGACCGTTTTAGACATGTAATAATTCACATTTATATCATAAGATTGAAAGTGTAGGGCTGAGACAATGGTAAAGCAATACAAATCTGAAATAAATCATAATATATAATGAAAGCATAGTGAAAGTTTCCAAGATATGACCCTCATATTAGAAAAATAAATAAAACTCAACTTAATAAAAATCAACCCCTGGGACAAAAAAGTGTCAAAGTTGAGGATACACCCATTTACGTCCGGTCAGTCATGGGAGTTGTTTGATAAAGATTTGCAGTGAAACCCATGAAAACTGCAATGTCACTGATGAAAACATGATTTCAAGCCATTTAATCATTTTGGATGTGGATTTAACCGCTTGACCCCATATCCCATGCGCTGTTTGCTTTCCTCTATTTTAAACGATCATCTGTTCATCCGTGTAAGATATGTTTATACCAAACCCCAGATCCCAACAACTGTATATTTTCTTTCAATATAACACATACCGAGTCCATCCTGAAGTCAGGGTGAGCGGCACTCCGGGGAATTCATAGAGGTCGACATTTTAATACTGGTAATTACGTTCCAATCTTCCTGTGAATCCACCTGTAAAATTGTATTAGCCATGCGATTTCCCATGGTCCTGTGGGGGAGCGGCCCAGTGCGGAAGTCCTATTCTGGATGTTTGATTATTTAATCAGTGAGTGATCTTAGGTCTCACACATTTCTCAAGGTCATGGGAGTTTCCACAAAGACTTGTGTGTGGATATTACAGTGCTCTGATGATGAGGTGGAGAGGGTTGTTTTAGGTGGAGCCTGGTGCATTATGGTTCATGAATAGAGAGATGGATAGACAATTATTGTAGAGACCAAAAATGTTATATTTTATGGTAAAGTCAGCTATGCATATACTTTACAGTATTATATGTCCTGTTAAATCCAATATATCATCACTTTGTAAACAAACAAGCAAACTTTCTTACATAGATGGATAGATAGATAGATAGATAGATAGATAGATAGAACATGATATAATCTTGAGGCAATAGAGCTACACAAACGAAAACTATTTGTCAAACTCATAAATTTAGTTTGAAGATTGACTTTGAGGATTGAAGATTTATCATTGTATTACTTATTCACTCGCGCTGGCCGGCAGCCATCATGTTGAAACTAGCGCCGTCATGTTAGATGACTGCCAGCACATTTTCTCAGATGCAGGTGAAGTTGTGTCTTATTAGTTCGCACTGTGGGTCTAAATTTTGGTCTAGAATGATGGTATGGTAGAGCAGTGAGAACATTCAGAGCAGTTGTTTTCAGGGTTATGCTACTGTGCTGGTGTACAGTCACGCATCACACTCCTTTCAGCTGATCAGAAGTATAAAACTTGATTTGTGTACAATATGAACTGAAACCTAAAAGCTATGACATCTTCACATTCATAATCTGTCAAAGGCAAAGCTAAGGCCTAGATTTTTACGTTTTTGGAAAGAATTGCAAGTGTCTTTTACCCACTTGAGCTTTGACGGCTGTTGTCAGGATGATGTTAAGGTGTTCTGAGTGGTTGTTAGCAAGCTATGCAATTGCTAGCATGTGGTTAGCAAGCTATGAGGTTGCTAGCATGTTCTAAGTGGTGGTTTGCACACTATATGCCCTGATAGCACATGTACATCGCAAATATGTCTATGTAATGTATGAGTTTTCATATTTTTTAGAGCATTTACTCATCAGCAAGACATTTCCTGTCAGATTTTAAAAGGAACCCCCGGGTATTAAGACATGTATAGATTAATGTAGCATACATGATGTCTCTTAATGAAATATGTAGTAGAAAACCCATGAAACATTTACGTTATTTTAAAAAATCCAGTTTGATACATATTTTGGATTATGGGGGGCGCCTTTATTATTTTGATGACATCAAACTGTTGCACACGGTGAGCTATTGATGCTATCTGTTGATATTTTTTACTTATTTTTACCACAACTCAGAATGTAACTCAGAAAAGAATATCGATATGATGACCACAGTTACTTAAAGAGCTTACAAATGGCAGAGACAAGAAATGCTAGATGCCATCCTGACAGGATGTAAACATGCAGACGCTTGTCTTGATACCGCAGCCCTTGAAGGAGTTTTTCATTGTGGATTTCACTCGATATCGGGCGTTTAGACACCTTGTTGGGGAAATCAATGGTACACCATTTGGTTTAAGGCTACACTTATATCCATTGCCACCTGTAAGCACTTTCAGTAGCTGTGGTCTATTAAAACCCTCCAAGGCATCAGGACTAAAATGGAGAGAACAAAGATGTGGGTCTTTAGGTAGTTTTATTCCTCCACACGCATCTTCCTATTCTTTTCTCCTCTTCTTATCGCTAGGAAAGGAAGAAGACTTGCATTGACAACTTGCATTGACTGAAAATTACTAAAAAAACTAAATGAAAACTAAAATCCGCACAATATGACATTGTATCAGTATTCTATTTTACAAGTTGTGCTGTGGTAAAAACAGCAACAGGTAGTGCAACCTTTTGACGTCATTGAAATAATTGCAGCCCCAATAGTCCAAAATATGTATAAAATGTGATTTTTTTTAAATAACGTAAATCTTTTTGGGCTTTCTACTATATATTTCAGTAATGCTGCCTTTCCACCATCTCCAACAAACAACAAGCGACAGACCAGCATTCATTTCCAGTGTGTGGAGTTCCAAACATATGCGTATGTGAAAATATCGGATCTAATTACAGCTTTAGATGCGTTAAATTATTTGAACTTTCTGCGGCTAGACCGTATGCTGCAGCCTGGCCGGATGATGTATTCTACTAACCCTTAAATGCATACCTGGGGTCTTTAGCGACCCAGGACCTTATTTATGACCCTCTCCCTTTGACATCAGCTTTCATTATAAACAATAAAACAAGAAAAAAATAATAAAATATCAAAGAATGTCTGTTTTCTGATTCATTTTTCTAAAAAGTGTATAGGGTCACTAGAGGCCCTAGGTGTGTAAATATATGTAAAATATATGATGACTAAATACATGCAATTCACTTTTATTGCTCGAGGTGGCACTGTTTGATAGACAGTAATGATGTGATGTTTTAAATATCATCAGCAAAAACTGAATTGGTTTGAATGGCTATACTGCAGAGCAATTACTGTATGCAATAAAATATAAATGTCACTGTTATTTGATGGTGGATTTGGTGAATAAGCTGCCAGTGATCAAACTATTGATTTTAAAGTCAGTGAAAACAACATTTTGCGAATATGGTTGAAGTCGCGAATATGAGCCAGATGCTGAATGTACTGTGGAAGTGCGCTGTGGCGATGACGGCGATGGTACATTCATCTGCTCAAACTGAACCCTTCTAATGAAATAGGCTTTATTTTATTCTTCTGTAATTGTTCTTAAAATATCAAGAGAGTTTTTTGCTAATGTAGAAGTTAGAGATTCATCCGTGCTGGATATAAAGGTCCGGGTCGCTAAAGAGCCAAATATGTAAGAATGATTGGCGAAACAGTCATGCATTTAAGGGTTAAAGGTGCACTTAGCAATTTTTGCCAAATGATGTTGATATTTGAAAGCACCAAAACAAACATGCTCCTACCCCAACAAGACTTCACCCCTATTTTGATATCTCTGCCCTACACGTACGTACACAACCAAAACAAGCAAAGCCAACACAGATAAATTGTGTGAAACTAGCAAATTCAACGTTACTCACTTATCAAAAAAGAAACAATGCAACCTCGGCCTCCGATTCGAGCCCTTCCCGCTCCTTGAGTTCTCTCCACTGCTGGACAACTCTCGGAAGATTTTAACGTGGTTATGGACATGAAATGTTAATGTATTTAGTCTTGGCAGAACAGATATTTAAGACATACTGCTGCTGTATAAGACACATATATAATAATCCATAGCAGATCAATACAGGTGGAGCTGGGGAGGTGGAGGGTTTCAGAGGAACTACGAAATACTACGAAATGCTCTAGTGAACAGTAACCAGCTATTTAAAAGTAAAGTAGCAAGCTCACTGGCTGGATATGCAACATGAACCAATCAGCTTGTGCCAAGTAGTTTAATGCTGTGAATATAATCAGTTTGCGTTAACGACCCATCAGCCTGCACCACCTAAAGTTTCATGACAGAACTTGCCACTTATCATGAGCATTGTAATGTTTGAAGTGAATGTCGTAACAAATGTGAGTAGACCAGGAAGATTTTAAAATGAGCGGTTCATTCATAATTTTGTACAAACCTTACCTTAATGCTGTGGAAATACAAATGGAAGACAGGAGACAATGAGCACAGTTTACAATCAAATTGCTCTTGTCTTCTTATGAATGCAGTGAACTGATTATAAACATTCTCTCCTGTGAAAGTTTATGCCTTTTCTTTAGGAATTTAAATCTTTAAAACCAGAGGCTTTGCAATGTTTTGGCATCTTCGAAAACTCATTGTTCTTTATTGTGAGTGATGACAGCATCTGAAATGTTGACCATTCTAAGATATTGGACACGCTGAGTGTATAAAGCAGTCAGCTGAGGCTGAATGAGGTATCTGTGTATCAGAGGTTGCGCTAGAAATTGTTTAACATTGTCCATTATTTTGACGGACAGGGTCGTAAAAATTCTGTCATAATCTATTATTATACGTCATTTTAATTTTCATATTTTAATTATAATAACACATTTAATTACTTTTATTTTTGTTCCCATTTTCATTTTTTAATCATGAACCTACAGGACGACAGCACCGTGTTTAAACAACAAAATATGCTAGGGCTGGGTAAACAAAAATAAATAAATAAAACGATTTCTCATTTTTAACAGATTCTCATTTTGTTGACCCAGTATTGATTCTTATATCCCAATCAATATTTTGGTCTATGCTTTTTTTCAGCTGATGAATGAACAGTACACCGTGCGCCTTCCTTCCAATAAATATCAATAGGCTAAGCTTTGTGTTACTTTTGATACGAAAAACAATAAATACCGTTTTGGCGCTGATAGATCGTTGTAGCTTCTGTGTACTTGCCTGAGCACAATCAAACACATAGGCAAACATTCGTGACAGTTTCGTTTTTGTTCTGGATCCCTCGCTCTGCTTGCACTTGCCAACTAGACATGGGTTGGGAATTACAGCTACAATTTACAATAAATCACCCTCAGTGTAATCTGTCAAAATGACGGATGGCCTTCAGATTTTTCCGTCACTGATTATAAAATGCCATCAATGACGGACAATTTATGGTTAACACAACCTCTGCTGTGTATATATATCTATGGTTAGCATGCTGTGGAAAAAAAACAACTATGGTCACAAGTTCCGTCATTACCAATAGAGTTCAGAGCAAGTTGCGGCCATAGTTGAGCAAAAACAGGCCTGGTGAGATATAAAGGTATAAAATGACCGTAGAGTGGAACGTAAACACCCTGGCCCCTCTCCATTTGCTTTAATACTTACTCAAGAAAACAATCTATTACCATAATTGTTCTGTAACTCCTGTGACAAGGCCTTGTGGGAACAGGGTGAGGAATTTTAACACTGAATGGAGAGAGACCTCAGTCTGTCCTCCTTCTCCCCCAATCCAGACGAGGGTCCTTTGTGTGGCGTGAAAGCGTTTCCCTCAGAACGCAAGCATGAAATCAGCGCGGCCTCCCTCTCTGCGCCGTCTGTCCTCTGGATACACACAAACAAACACAAAAGGGTTAATCTTTAACATATTTCATATGTTTAGATAGTTGTGGTTTAAATGCAGAAACTTAATTTGACCTGATCATCATTACTTTAGTTTAATTACAGATGCAGTTCTACAAACAGCAAGACAAGTCAAATGCCCAACCTTCAAGTTTCTATGATATTCTATAGTTTTATCATATATCATCATTTAGAAAAGCAAAAGGACAGCTTTCCTCAACAAGCCATAAGATTTGCGGTATAATTCATATCTGTAGGCTACAGGTTCGCCTACGTGCTAGGGATGAGGGGTTTGTTAAGTTATGAGGAATAGTAATTGTGATGCTTGACATAGCAAACAGCACTATTGCATACATCTATGATCTAATGGCCTGAAGCAGAGTAGGAAATGTGAACGTTTAAAATGGGATCTCTTGGCTGCCTGCAGATGGCGCTCTAAAATAGAGCAATTTATTTCTGTGACAGCATGTCAATCCTGAACCTGCAAAATGACAACTTCAAGGAAACTTTGTCATCTCAAGTGTAGCTTGACAAAAATGATTTAGTTTTCCGTCTGTCAATCAATGTGAAAATATGATGTCCATTGAAATTTAGGCACTGGACAACCATTATGTGTGTAAAATAATGTTTGATGACACAAATCTGTTTAATTCTTTTGATGCTTTTTATGGTTGAGGTACATTTAAATATGATTATGAATATTGCAAGGAACTAATGTTGTATTCATTACCATTAATTCTCATGTTTACCTAGTGAAAAAGAGTCAAAACGAGAAAGAATAAGTTCATTATGACAATTGTGATTTCATTTTAATATTCAAAATATATGTCTTTGTACAATATTTCAATATTTCAAGTAGGTACATTTTCATTTCATTTACAAAACCATTTGAAATATTTATTTTGTTTTACCCTATTTCAAATATTCAGACAAAACATGACATATAAAATGCAACGTGACAAAACAAGGCATTTGGGGAAACAAAACCACACCAACAACAAAATTAATAACAGTCAAATCACTTCTTGAAGATAAGCATAAATTCTGGTATGATATTATTGCGAATCCTTAAAACGGATGTGCTAAAATAAGACAAAGGTGTGGATGCAACACTTACTCCAATCATAATTCATGCAAACAAAGCTGTGAATGTGTATGTGTTTTAAGACATGATTAGAGGACTTTTAAAATTCCCATATAGGCACTAGTTCCTCCATTAATTATTATCACTCTCAGTGACTAATTCGGTAATTGAACAATCTATTCATTATTTGTTTTTAAATAGGTAAAGTCTGAATCCGACCGCAGTGTGAGACTCAAAGACAAACTGGGCATCCTACAGATAAAAGCACAGGATTTATCAAATGATTCTAACAAATTAAACACAATGAAATGTAGGTTTACAAGTCAGCAATATAAAATATATTCTAATATAATCTCATTTTAATTAAAGAGCTAATAGACAGCTTTAATCTATTATAAATTCAGGGCATCCATTATGTAGAAACCGGATATTTCTCTGATTCATAATAAGTGTTACGCTCCAAGTGAAAAATCTTTTAAAAACATGAAAAAAGTCTTTAAATGTGTGATTTGTTTCATAGGCTGTGAGTCCTCTGCTCTCCATGCTTCATATGTATGTGGCTGTTTGAGGTGGTTTGGTGTTTAAGTCCGAGGTAATGGCTGGTTAAAGCCATCTGATGGGCCGAAAAAGCCATTTTGGTCCAGTTTTGAACATGGAGAGGATTCCTGACTGTCTGAGCATCACAGTTCCTCTGAATCCACGAGGACTTTTTGGGACTGTCCGGCGTTGTTGCGGTTTCAGCCAAAGACCAGATCTTTGGTTTCTGAGGTGGACTCGCATTATCTGAGGGCTCTTGTGCTGCCGGACTCTTTTTGATTTGGTCCTCCTCTCCCTCCTCTGAGTTTGTGTCTCTTCTGTCTTTCATAATATCATTCATAAAGCTCTTCTCAGCTCCCGCGTCATCATATTCCTCAGAATCAGAAACTTTAGACACTGATTTTTCATCGTCCTGATAATCACAATCCTGCTTGTCTTCGATATTTTCCGTGTCAATGTTCTCCAGGTCTATTTCCTCATCCTCGTCCCTCTTGTCTCCGTCCTCGTTGTCACTCGTATACACATTTCCTTCCTCGTCGGTTCTCGTTTTGGGAACCCAAGTCATTTTATTCTCTTTTTTTAGTCTTCTGCGGGCGTTGGCGAACCATGTGGACACCTGAGTGAGGGTCATTTTGGTGATAATGGCCAGCATGATTTTTTCTCCTTTCGTGGGGTAGGGGTTTTTCCGGTGTTCGCTGAGCCAGGCCTTCAGGGTGCTGGTGCTCTCACGGGTGGCGTTCTTGGGTCGGGACGGATCACCAAACTGATATTGGTGTCCGTACGGGTAGAAGGGAGCGTGAGGAAACCCTGCATGCTGAATCCCAGGACTGTCTTTAAACTCGTACTGTGAGCCCTTAAACAGAAAAAAATCAAGTATATATGAGCACATGTGGATCTGAGAGAAGTATGTGCTTATTTACTGCTACAATTGTTTAAATTCAATAGTGAAATATATAAATAACACAAGGAAACATACAAAGAAAACCATATTTAAAGATTTTTTTCAGTGTTTAATTGGACCCTTAAAAATAAGTTTATGAAATAGTAATTTTGACTTTGTCATTTGAAAGTACTTGTTTTTAATTCCTCAAGGGTTCTTGAGTTGCTTTGGAAGATTAAAGAAAAGAAAAGAAAAAAAAAAAAAAAAAAAAACGAGGAAAAAAATACATGGTCGAATCTTCTGATAAGAAAATGTATTTAAACGCATTTTATTAATTTGCATAAATAAGAATTAAATTAAACGTCATTTGTGGACCTTGACAAACGTTTTCTTCAATCTAAAAAGCCTTGCACATACGTTTTCAGTAATAAAACTAAATATGCCATAAGGAAATCATATTTTCCAATTTACAGACATCCTAATTTCTTTAAAAAATAACCCTTCGTGAGCTGAACTTATAGTTCTTTGGAGGAAAGAAACAAAATCTTTAGATATTCTTCATTATAGATTATTTAGCGCATTTTGTTTTGTTAGCGCGTTTTTAAAAAGCGACAGTACATGTGAATTAAATAACTACAGAATCGGAAAAGTTATTTTCGGTACTTACAACTTTTTTTTTTTTTAAACAATGCATTTAACAGGTCATTAGAATTTTATTTGAATAAAAAACGAAGACTAATTTCAAACTTTCAAAGATGCTTGTGAATTCAAATGACTATTATATTCCTTAACTCAAACGTTTATTCTCCGTGAACTTACCAGCTGGTTGAGTATGGTGAGGTCGTTGGAATAGGGCAGGAAAGCGCTGTATCCCTGCGTGTTGGCGAACGGAGCTCCGTACATGCTGGAGAGGACGCTGGAGAGAGAGCCCGACGCGCTGAGTTCCGCGCCGACGCGCGCACCGACCGCCGCGTGCCGCTCCGTGGAGTACAGCGGTCTGATGTACTTATAGCCGAGCTGCGGGATAGACATGCTTGCTGCCAAAGGTCCGAGCGATGGAAAAGAATCACAGATCTCGCCTTTGACACGGAGGATTGAGTGGAAACTCACGGAGAGTCTCGGTGAGAGTTAAAGCCGCTCTCCGGTCTGAGGTGGACTGAGGTCACATTCAGATTGAGTGAGATTGTTCACAACACTCGTGTGATTGACATTTCTAGTGTCTCTCAGGCCCCTCCCATCTCTGAAAACTCTCTCGCTTGCTCTCTCGCTCTCTCTCTCTTTCACACACATAATGTGAGTAGTCGTCCGATAATTTTCGGACTTTATTTCCCATTATCGTTCAATCACCGAACTTTATTTTCACAACTGAATATTATAACCATGTTCCAAAACAGAAACAAGACAAGAAATAAACTTTGCGTAACGTGACAGGAATGACCAAATCTCTAATAAAACTGATAAATACAATTTTAAAACAATTTGACTAAATTATTATAACAATTAAACGCTAGAAATATAATAAGCAAACAAATACGGCAATACGGAAATTATAAACAGTAAAACAACAATTAAAAAAATAAATAAAAACAAGAGCTTTTGTTATTCTTCATAATAAAAACTAATATTTGTGCAAACTGCGATGGATTAAACGAGATTTTTTGTTAACATTAAGACTAAATCAGAGAAACAAGAGATACAATATTGAAATTCCAGGAAAAGATTAAATAAATCCTGAAGAGACATATTGATGCTTTACTGTCCTCAGAAAACAGTATGTAGTGCTGAGATTACATCTCCATCGGTTTATTCAAATCTTATTTCACAGAATCTAATCCGCTTTATAAAAGAGTTTTTATCCGGCGAAGCAGATGATAATATCACTATTCATCGACAAGTGCTTAAACTAACACAGAGTAAAACACAAGACAGTGAAATATTCTAAGAGAAATGGGAGATTAAAACGAGAAAGGAAAAAACTTAATGGTTCATTCGCGTTCGTTTATATTCTTTTTATGACGCTTTTCTCATTTAAAAAACAAACTACGCATGAGGTCGTAGTTTATTTCTATAAGAACTTTATAGCAAGAGCAAAATCACAGGTTTATGTACAAATAACCTGTAAATACATTTGCTAAATTTAAAACTATATGTGACCCTGGACCACAAAACCAGTCATAAGGGTAAGTATTTAAAAATGATATATAATATAAATAATTAAGCTTTCCATTTATGTAGGGTTTGTTAGGATAGAACAACTATTTGAAAATCTAGAATCTGAGGGTGAATAACATAAATTGAAATATTGAGAAAATGACCTTTAAGTTGTCCAAATGAAGTTCTTAGAAATGCATATTACTAATCCAAAATTAAGTTTTGATACATTTACGGTATTTTTATTTTTTTTTTACAAAATATCTCTAGGGAACATGATCTTTACTTAATATCCTAATGATTTTTGCCATAAAAGAAAAATCGATCATTTTGACCCATATAATATATTGTTGCCTATTGTTACAAATAGACCCGTGTTATTTAAGACTGGTTTTGTGGTCCAGGGTCACATATAATGATTGAAAATGTTACATTAAAAAAATATATAAACAGTGATTTCAATACAGATCTATACAATAAATTAAAAAATAAAGATCCATATTGATTTTGCATTATGGTGGATCAATAACGAGCTGTGAAGTAATTGTAATAACACGATACTGGTTTTACCAAAGCTCTTAAAACAAGACAGCTATAAAAGATATCCACGAGAGCTATTAAAAACTTCTTTTTCCAGAATCAAGGATTTAGTAATATTGGTCTTCGAGAAATGTTGATTTGGCCGTTGCTCAAGATGATGTATGAACGTTTTCTGCTGAAGGAGCCTTTGGAAAGGGCAAACCACTCTCAGGACTTTATTAACTTGCTGAATCGTCGGTGTATTTTGAGATTCATCCTTCTATCAAGAGCTCATCACCAGCTGCATCTTCAGCAGCACTGATCACTGCAGACTCGTGGTGGACCGTGAGTCACTATAACCAGTTCATAACCGCAGGGCTTCTGACGGCCCGGTTGTTTTAGCGAGATTAGACGCGGCGCTCGACCTGTCAGCAACGATTTGCACGCTGGAGCGGGTTGGTCGGCTGGTAACGAAAAAGAAATAGTGTTTGCGAATTATCCGAACATCCTAGCCTGCCATCTTTTGCACCTGCTTTATTTTAGCAGGCAAATGGCCGCAATCTTGAGGAATCAATACTCTCTTCGCGCGTTTAGCGGGGAGAAACAGACTCCTTATGGCAGTCAAATGGATGACTTCACAGCCAGTTATTCTTAAGTAATAGATACACTGCGCTCAGCCACCCTGAAGAGACAGCAAAAGCCCATTTCCCCTTCATACTTAACAGAAGCGTCGAGCGGCCGCGTATAGGGTCACAGGTTAATGTAATGCACGCTCCCGCAGTTTGTTTTCCTGCGAAGTTTCGATAAGTAGCTGACCAATGAAGCTTGTAATTGCAATATTCCAAAAACTGGTCCCGGATCAGTATATAAATCTCTCCATCCAATTACAAGATGTAATATTTCTGCACTCAAGCTGGTAATGAGCTCTAATGCCTGTGCTGGAGTTAATCCCCCTCGGATGCAGCACAGATCAGATGTTGCCTCTGTAATTAGACTGGCAGAAAATCATTATTTCATGTTCAAATAGAAAATGAGGTTGGTGGGGAAGTTAATTTCTCTCTGCTCTGTCAAGCATGGACAAGAATTTAATGATTTAATTACAGTTGTAAGCTCTTTGGATCAGACTTAAATGGAGCCGAGGGTTCTTTTTTTTTTTTTTTTTACCCTTTCTTCTTCGGCACAGTTGTGTAAAAGGCTACGGCGACTCAAAGCCTTTGACACGAGCTCAGAGAGAGCGGAGATCTTTGTGCGCGCTTCTTATGACGATATTAATTGCCTCGCTTCCTTGTTTAACAACTTAAGTAATACCTCTTCACCCTTGATGACAACGGATGACAATTACAGGAAATATATTTCAAGAAGCCCTCAACACGACGTTTAAATTCGTAATGGTTTGTCTTCTTCCATAGGAGGTGTTTAGCAGAATGTCCAAGCTGCTCTTTTCCATACAGTGAAGGTAAATGGAGACTTTTGAGCTCTGAAAGTATACAAAAGAAACAGAAAAGTGGAACTGAGCTTATATGCACTAAGTCTTTGAAGAAGAGACAAAAATGTAAGTGTTGTTGATTTTATTTAAAACTAAAACATTTTTTTGTAAAAATGTTAAATTAAGATGAAAGAATTTATAAATATTAGATTAAACACTTGAACGTAACAAAAACGTAAAAGAAAATTAGAAATGTTGTCTTATGCAACTAATATAAAATAAGTTAAAGCAATTATTACATCTACAACTAGCTAAAATAAATTAAAATAAATATAAAAACATGAATAAAAAAGAGAAAAACACTTAACAAAATCACTAAAATTTAAACAAAGAATTAAAATGAGAACTAAAAATTAGGGCTGTCAAGCGATTAATCACGATTAATCCCATACAAAATAAAACTGAGTTTGCCTAATAAATCTGTGTGTACTGTGTGTATTTAAGATAAATATATAATTTACGTACAAAATATTTGTATTTATATATAATATAAATTATATGAAAATTATAATGAATACATATACTTGTAAATATTTCTTAAATATATGCACGAATGTGTTTGTATTTATATATACATAATAATTACACACAGACACACATATATTAGGCAAATTAAAACTTTTATTTTGTATGCGATTAATCGTTTGACAGCCCTACTAAAAATAAAAATAATTTAAAATATGATTAAATATTATAATACTATATAAATAATATTAAAATAAACTAATTATTCACTGAAAATTTTCCCTCTGGCATAGCTATCACATTTTAATCTGTTTTCATGTGTGTTTAAGAAGATTAAAAATGAATGACAACTTAAATTTTGGTCCTTTTTTGGAGCTTGATAGGTGGTTTCACTTTGATGTGGTAGTAGTATGAAAAATAACTGCACAATTATTATTTTAAAAACGATTTTGTTGTCAACAAAAGTAAATAGACAGCAAATGGAAACTTCTATCCTGTCATTTTTAAGGGCATGTTAAAGGCTCTAAACCAAAGTTGATAATCAAAAGTCAGAAATTGCAGTCTTGACACAATAGGACACTTTTCACCTCAAATCGTCTTTCAAGACGTTATCTCAGTGCTAACGCTCTGTGCTCTTACATCAGCAGTATAGTCTGGTTTATGTTTGGTGTTATTCCCTTTAATTGGAAACTAAATTAATACTTAAATAAAAGGTATACATGAAAAAAGCAACCTTTAAGCAATAAAAAAGACCCATTTCCAGGTTTTGTCAGTGTGTTTTCTTCCCCGCACTTGTAAGTGAAGGCCCTGTGTGACTTCACTGCCAGTGTATAATGCTGACATTGTCCACAGTCCAGTGCGAATATGCAAGAATAGATTTTAGTATTCAGAGGCTTTATGTGTCACTCAACATGACAGACCCCCCGTCTCTGCTCCATATTCAGAATGACCCCTCGCCTTCCCTCCCTATAGCAGCTTGCATAGCAAAACGCATGTGTTTTATAGAATTAAATCCTATGTGAGATAACAGCAAACAATCTTCAGATGCCACCTAAATATTATCAAACTCACTGTGAGTGTTTATGTCTACTAATGGTGTTCACTATATTACAGGGATATTTCAGGTATACCTTCTACTATATATTTTTTTATATTTGGTCTGTGCCATAGTTCCCTTGCTGTGGGCGTGTGTGCATGTGAAAGTGTGTGTTTGTCATAGTAAATTAGCTGTGGGAGAGTGTGTGATTTTAGGACACTGGTGAGATTTGCTCTGGCAAACAGGTAAATCCCACAGCATGCTGTTATAATTGTGTGTTTGTCTGTGTTTCTGTGAAGCTACATGTTCCTGAGAGATCTGCGTTTTCCAAATTTTGATTTCTGCCTGATTAATACTGGATTTTTAAAAATGTCATAGGGATAACTACACTTAATTAGAATTTTACATTTTCTGAAGAGAATGTTAATGGTGGTTTCCCACTCAAAACTCACCACCATGATCCTATCCATCTTATTTTGCAATGTGGAAGTAAGCTTTTTTCTGTGATTATGCAAGACTTCAGCTTAATTTGCTAAAAATGGCTATAGGCAAATAACTAATAACAAAGTGCAGTAAAAGTGTGTTTGTGATTATGATAATGAATTAAAATAATATGTGACCCTGAATCACAAAACCAGTCATAAGGCTCAAATTTTTGAAACTGAGATTTATACATCATGAAGAATCAGCGTGGAGATTACATACACTACCGTTCAAAAGTTTGGGGTCAGTACATTTTTATTGTTTCTTTTTCTTTTTCTTTTTCTTTTTTTTTTTTTTTTTTTTTTTAAGAAATTAATACTTTTATTCACCAAGGATGTATTAAGTTAATAATTAAAAGTTTATTAAAAGTTAATAATAAATAATTTACATTGTTATAAAATATTTATATTTTGAATAAACACTGTACTTTTTAAACTTGTTATTCATGAAAGAATCCTGAAAAAAAAAAAAAAAAACACAGGTTCCAAAAAATATTTGGCAGCACAACTGTTGATATTATCCAACACCGATCATTCTAATAATAAATCTGCACATTAGAATGATTTCTGAAGGATCATGTGACACTTAAGACTGGAGTAACAGCTGATAAAAATTCAGCTTTTCATCACAGGAATAAATTCTATTTTAAAGTATGTTAAAATAAAGAACATTATTTTATATTGTAAACACATTTTGCAATATTACTGTTTTTTTTCTATATTTTTAATCAAATAAATGCAGCCTTGATGAGCATAAGAGACTTCTTTAAAGACTATTACAAGTCTTACTGACCCCAAACTTTTGAACGGTAGCGCACATTAATGAAAGCTGAATAAATAAGCTTTCCATTGATGTATGTTTTGTTAGGGCAATATTTATAAGTTTTGATATATTTACCGTAGACAATTTACAAAATATCTTGATGGAGCATGATCTTTACTTAATATCCTAATGATATTTGACATAAAAAAAACTGATAATTTTGACCCATACACTCTCAAAGTTTCCAAAGGTTGTTTTTGCAGTGATGCCATAGAAGAACCATTTTTGGTTCCTCAAAAAACCTTTCAGTGAACAGTTCCTAAAAGAACCATTTTGAAACATTTTTAAAAATCTAAAGAACCTTTGATGCCAATAAAGAACCTTTATTTTTAAGAGTGTACAATGTATTTTTTGGCTATTGTTACAAATGTACCCGTGCTACTTAGGACTGGTTTTGTGGTCCAGGGTCACAAATGATAACAAATCCCAGTTTGCAATATGAAGAATAACAAGCTGTTTTTGTACAGATAAAATAACTGGAGTGAATGTAACTGGAAGTCTTGCACATTATAGTTACAAAAGGCTGCACACAATCTTATGTCAAAAATAAGGTAGACAGGATTTTTAAGTGGTTTCTGGTGCATTACTAAGTAGTTCCCAAAGTGTTTTGGGTGGTTGGTAAATGAAAAGACACTCAGAAATCCTTCTATGATATTCTGGTCTTTTGATAAGGCTCAAGTCCATTTTTCAGTGTAAGTCCGTGCAGTTCTATTTTTTCCTGTTTTATCATCCATTATGAGAAATTCGTAATAATGATTTCTTAAGATGTGGTCACAGAGAAATCTTGTGGGCTAAATACAGTCACTTCTATAGTAATCTATGTGATCGGAAGTTTTGTGTGAGGGCGGGAAAGTTCCCCTTACAGATATCAGTCATGTTTCAGGTGGTGATTTAACCACACATACTAACAGAAAACTGCTTGGTTTGAAAGTGCGGTACTTTACACATGGCTATACTATTGACAGCTGACAGTAGACCTGTTTTGCATGTGAAATTTGCTAATATGGCTGTAGCAAAGATGTTATAGTTACAAGCCAAATTTTTCGACAGAAAACATGCTTGGGGCAAATGCACATGCATTCTTCTGTGTGATGCTAACAAACATCAGTGCTCAAAGTTTCCTTCAAATGTTTATGCCAACAAACTGGTTGTGTTATTCAGGTAGCTAGCCATAAATATGTTGACTAGCATGTTTAGTTGTTAAACTGACCAGGGGTTTGTTTACTGTACAACGACGTAACCAACATATCATAATGAATTGTTGGAGAAACTAGTCATGACCCGAAACTGCAGTAACCAGTGTTGGGGGTAACATATTACAAGTAACGCAAGTTACATAATAAGATAAGTAAACAGAGCTTATTACAATATAATCTGGATTACATAATCAGATTCCAAAAACCGAGTATTTAGAGTAATTAGAGTAAGTTACATTTTAAAATACTCGTAATCAGACTACAGTTACTTTTTTATTGATTACATGATTATATATTAGTCACACAAGAGCTATGAATTATTCATCATTTATTGATTCTCTCTAATTCCTCTTTTTTTGTCTTTTACTGTAAATTTTCCTTTCACTTATGTACACTCAGAAAGTCTAGTTTTGTGGACATTCACACACAGACTAGTCATTAGTCAGGTGGCGACAGCATTTGACCAATGGATTTACAAAAATCATTTCAGGTTTAAGAAGTGTTTCAATGCTGCATCAAATACAGATGAAAATTCATTTTTATTTTGAATTATCAATCAGCAGGTTATTTAACCATGTATTATTGAAAGGCTTTAGTCTTTCAAACCCATTCAAATGCACAAATTCTTATTTCTTATTTGCAGACATTCTCAAACTTCTTGTCATCCGAACCTCTTTCACCTAATAGAGTTACTTTAAAGGGTTGGTCAGTCAGCAATTCTGTAAAAGACAATACTGTATCTCCCTTTGCACTGAACTTTGAGTGTCGCAACTTTGCAGATGTTGTTTATGCTCGAACAGCAACATTACACACTAACTAAAGTTAAAAAAGTGAAATCATAATCAATGACTGCTTTAAGTGCCCCTGAGATTTTCAAATAAGTATTTTAATAATTAAGTATCACATCTGCACGTTCACAGTTCTCTGACATTGTTTAATGGGCTTGCAGGTAAACAAAATATTTAATCTTTTTTAGTAAGTGTATTATGTTGATTGTTATTTTAAAATGCTTTATTTTAATTTTACATTTTCTAGGATTTAATTACTTGTTAGCCTTTCGCTAAACTCATAAAGCCCTTGCAGTTCCTTTGCAAACCCCAGTTTGGGAAACCTTGATGTAATATAGTGTCTAATGCACTTCATGTTGTTAATTACAATACAAAGAAATATATTTTTGACTCTTAGTATTTTTACATAATTATGGTACAAGATAATCCTGTTTAAATCAATTTGATAAACGTTAAATAAATTTAGATAAATTTGATAAAAGTTAGGTCAAAAGTAATCTAAAATTAATCTAAAAGTAGTCTGATTATATTACCTAAAATGTGTAATGTAATGAATTACGTTACTGACTACAATTTTTGTCATGTAATTTGGAATCAGTAACAGATTACAATTTGCAAGTCATTTACCCATTCTCACTCCCGACGCGTCAAAAACTGCAGACGGTCAAGCGCCTCTAGCGTCACTATGAAGACGTCAACGGCGCCCCTCTACGTCACTATATGGACGAACTGGGACCTACATTGATTTCAATGGGAAACTTTTGGCTTCAGAACACAGACGCAAAGGACATGGGATGATCGCTATGAAATCACGTTCAGGAAGTCTCATTCAGCACGCATCGCGATATTTGCCATCAGTTTACGTGGCCACAGGTTGGGTGAGTAGTTGTAAATACGCTGTCTTAAAGTTTGTTTTAAAATGTATCCTGTCTTCTTTATTAATCAGATTAGCGCCGTATGTTTATTCGTTTAATTATATCTGTCATCCGAGGCTGTCTTTGCGTTTCATTGTCTTTAACTAAACGAACACACCTGTTAACTGGGGCGATTAAACTCTGTCACGTGACATGTCATAGACCTTCGATCAGTTTTATATTCATATCAGGTTGTTGTAAGTTTTACTGTGATATTTTAAGTTAAAACACACTAAACATGACACTTACCATGTTTTTACCACAGTACTTGTAGTTGTACTGTGATATTTGAAGTTAAAACACAGGATTCTTACCATGCTTTTACCTCAGTAACTACAGTTTTACTGATATTTGAAGTTAAAACAAAGTAAACATGACACTTACCATGTTTTACCACATTAACTACAGTTTCACTGTGAAATTTAAAGTGAAAACAGTAAACATGATATTTACCATGTTTTTACTACAGTAACTGTAGTTTTGCTGTGAAATTTGAAGTTAAAACACAGTAAACAGGACATTTGCCATGTTTTTATCAAGGTAACTGTAGTTGTACTATGATATTTAAAGTTAAAACAGAGTAAACAGGACACTTACCATGTTTTTACCAAGGTAACTGTAGTTGTACTGTGATATTTGAAGTTAAAACAGAGTAAACAGGACACTTACCATGTTTTTGCCACAGTAACTGTAGTTGTACTATGATATTTGAAGTTAAAACAGAGTAAACAGGACACTTACCATGTTTTTACCAAGGTAACTGTAGTTGTACTGTGATATTTGAAATTAAAACAGAGTAAACAGGACACTTACCATGTTTTTACCAAGGTAACTGTAGTTGTACTATGATATTTGAAGTTAAAACAGAGTAAACAGGACACTTACCATGTTTTTACCAAGGTAACTGTAGTTGTACTATGATATTTGAAGTTAAAACAGAGTAAACAGGACACTTACCATGTTTTTACCAAGGTAACTGTAGTTGTACTGTGATATTTGAAGTTAAAACAGAGTAAACAGGACACTTACCATGTTTTTGCCACAGTAACTGTAGTTTTGCTGTGGCAGTTTCAGTAAAAAAGCACAATAACCACAACACTTATTATGCTTTTACTGCAGTATCTTTAATTTGACTGTGATATGTATAGTAATAGCACAGTGATCACCAAACTTACTATGGTCTTACCACTGTAATGCTAGTTTTGATGTGCTTTTATGACAGATACCACATTAATCACTACACTTAGTATTCCATGCTTGTAATACCTTTTAATGTAAAAACCAAAAAAAAAAAAAAAAAAAAGTAAAAATAAAAAAAAAAGTTATTTTTTTTAACCTTGCAGTTCATTCATATCAGTTTAGAACTTAAATATGTTGCTCACAGATCATTATTAACATTCTCTATATAATTGTCTTTTCTTTACCTTTCTTTTTTATAGCTGAGGAGACCTAAAGGAAGCAGTCAGCCCAGTCTTGTTTGTGGAGAGGTCTTTGTTTAAAACAGAGAAGACAGAAAGCTGCGGAGGGAGACATTTGCAGTTGTAGGTCTGTGTTAGTTTTACCCTTTTATCAAACATTCCTGCTGTTATAATTTGCACAGCATATATAACATATATAACATGTTGCTTCTTAAACTTTTGCCCTGTCCAAATATCCACACTTGCAGTTTTGCACCTTGACTAGTTATATGATGTATTTCCTGTATTTGGAATTGTTGAAGTGAACATGAAAACCACAAGTGTTTGTTGAACTTTTCATTACATGACGGACCACACTTATAGTGTGGTAAAAATGCGAGTGTTTACAGGGATTTATTTTTAGTTTCAACTTTGTGTTTTAAAATAAACTTCTAAATGTCTGTTCAGTATCTCCCTATAACAGATGTCAGTTTAATTTGTGGTGTGATAAAAAAGCAGTTGATGTACTAAATAAATATACTTCTCTTTGCATAAAACGTGCAAAACTTTGTTTTACTACCAAATTATTTGTAATATCTAATTATTATAATTGTTATTAATTTTTAACTTTCATTGGTTTCTGTGACCTCTCACAAGATCTCACGATTTATTCCAAAACATGATGCACGATGGGATACGCTGAACCTCCTGAGCAGTCTTCAAAATGGTGTGGATTTAGTGTGCTTTAAGGGCACTGCAGTTTGGCATCATTAAGACCTGGGACAGTCTTACGCACGCACTTCCTGTCGCATACATGTGCTATAAAGTGGCCAAGACCGCAAGTGTGGGTAATTGGACTGGGTAAAATTTTAAAAAATGCCCCATTAGTACATCAAAGTCTTAATAATTCAATAGTTCAGTTGAACACTTGTATGATATTGTACCTGTAGTGTACTTGTAGACAGTCCTGCAACGTTTACTCTACTGCTCATTGCCTCAATCCCTGTACAGTCTCATTTGACACTATCACAATATTTGTAAATCAGCTGTGCCCCTTTTTGGAAAGCAGTCAGATGCCCCACACAGTCAGAAACTTTATATTGTTTATTGGCTTCTTAATAAATTACTTCAAATGGGCCCCATCAGTTCATTGTCCAACATTACATGATGTCTCTCTGCACCTCGTAATTTATCTGTTTCCACGAGTGGAAATGCTAGTTTGATGTGTCCTGTTAGCATGTAAACATATTTAAAAGAATTCATTAGATATGTAGCTTGATTTTATGGACTTACTATTAAAAATGGATGCATTTAACATTTAATTATTTAATTTAACATATAATTACAGAGGCTGTTTTTACAGTCTAAAAAAAAAGAAAACCCACATTAATGTGTAGACCAACAAGTTGCATGTAATGTAATAGTATCTTCTTCCTTTTCTGTCTTCCAGGATTACTCACAGATTGTGCTGCCCTTCTTTTTCAGGTCTCTACAATATCTAAACAACAGCTTACGAACCCTCACAAACCTTCCTAAAAACTAAAAGAGCTATTACTGAGTCTCAGCGAGCCTTGCCATGATCAGCCCTTCCCAGGTACATTTTTTTTTAAATTAACATTTACTCATCAAATGTTCTGGTCTGAATCTTATTTTAAATAAACTTAATTATATTTTTAAGAGTAAGTAGAGAATTTCTTGTTTTACAGAAGAGAAGGAAGACCAAGGAAGTCCTTTGTTCAGGGTGAGGAATGAATATGGCCATCTTGCACCCAAACAAAGAAGACAGCAAAGTGCTGTATTATGTAGTACAGCATTTTATGATGATCTCTCACAGGACTGTTCATGTCAGCAGTGATTATTCTTTTTTGTAATAATTTGTAATTTTATTTATTTATTTACTTATGTACCGCGTACAACTCACAATTATAGCATGTTAGCAAAGTGTGACTGGAACATTTTTTATCTTAAGTTTTTAAAAACAACAACTGTTTTTCAGCAGTGTTATAAAAGTGGTTTAGTTGATGTAAACAATTTACATTATTTAACTGTTTTGTAAATGTTGTGTGTAATAAATTGTTGATTAATAGTTGATTGGTTTGAAGCAAGGCCTTACACTGCACAGACTAAAACATATTTGTGTTTTAAGATGGAAGCAAGAGAATTCATGAACTGCAAGACTGTCCCAGGTCTTAATAATGCCAAACTGCAGTGCCCTTAAAGCACACTAAATCCACACCATTTTGAAGACTGCTCAGGAGGTTCAGCATATCCCATCGTGCATCATGTTTTGGAATAAATCGTGAGATCTTGTGAGCGGTCACTGAAACCTTTCCAATGTAAGTTAAAAATTAATAACAATTATAATAATTAGATATTACAAATAATTTGGTAGTAAAACAAAGTTTTGCACGTTTTATGCAAAGAGAAGTATATTTATTTAGTACATCAACTGCTTTTTTATCACTTAATTAGAAGCACCACAAATTAAACTGACATCTGTTATAGGGAGATACTGAACAGACATTTAGAAGTTTATTTTAAAACGCAAAGTTGAAACTAAAAATAAATCCCTGTAAACACTCGCATTTTTACCACACTATAAGTGTGTCCCGTCAGGCAATGAAAAGTTCAACCCACACTTGTGGTTTTCAAGTTCACTTCAACACTTGGGCCAAATACAGGAAATACATGATATAATTAGTCAAGGTGCAAAACTGCAAGTGTGGATATTTGGACAGGGCAAAAGTTTAAGAAACAACATGTTATATATGTTATATATGCTGTGCAAATTATAACAGCAGGAATGTTTGATAAAAGGGTAAAACTAACACAGACCTACAACTGCAAATGTCTCCCTCCGCAGCTTTCTGTCTTCTCTGTTTTAAACAAAGACCTCTCCACAAACAAGACTGGGCTGACTGCTTCATTTAGGTCTTTTCAGCTATAAAAAAAGAAAGGGAAAGAAAAGACAATTATATAGAGAATGTTAATAATGATCTGTGAGCAACATATTTAAGTTCTAAACTGATATGAATGAACTGCAAGAGGTTAAAAAAAATAACTTTTTTTAAAATTTTTACTTTTTTTTTTTTTTTTTTTGGTTTTTACATTAAAAGGCATTACAAGCATGGAATACTAAGTGTCGTGATTAATGTGGTATCTGTCATAAAAGCACATCAAAACTAGCATTACAGTGGTAAGACCATAGTAAGTTTGGTGATCACTGTGCTATTACTATACATATCACAGTAAAACTAAAGATACTGCAGTAAAAGCATAATAAGTGTTGCGGTTATTGTGCTTTTTTACTGAAACTGCCACAGCAAAACTACAGTTACTGTGGCAAAAACATGGTAAGTGTCCTGTTTACTCTGTTTTAACTTCAAATTTCACAGCAAAACTACAGTTACTGTAGTAAAAACATGGTAAATATCATGTTTACTGTTTTCACTTTAAATTTCACAGTGAAACTGTAGTTAATGTGGTAAAACATGGTAAGTGTCATGTTTACTTTGTTTTAACTTCAAATATCACAGTACGACTACAGTTACTGGAGTAAAAACATGATAAGTGTCATGTTTACTATGTTTTAACTTCAAATATCAGTAAAACTGAAGTCTTCATAGTGACGCTAGAGGCGCTTGACCGTTCTGCAGTTTTTGACGCGTCGGGAGTGAGAATGGGTTGATTTACCCAGCTCTGCTAAGGTAACACATTACTTTTAACTTTACAATGAAATATCGGAGTTACTTTCTCAAATAAGTAATGCAGTTTACTCACTGACAGCTCTCCTGTCCTTCTGTTGAGAGAAATCGGGAGTATGTGCAGAGGCACTTCCTTCAGCCTGAGGCTAATTAATTTAACTTTTAGTGTGAAACGGCCTTTACAGTTGGCAATAATATAACTTTAAGGTTTTTGTCATTAAAAACGAAATAAGCAAGTCCAGCCCAGGTAACAAAAGTAATGTAATGCACTTCCCATAAAAACTAACGAAGTAACGCAATTAGTTCCTTTTTTTTATGGAGTAACACAATATTGTAATGCATTACTTTTAAAAGTAACTTACCTCAACACTGGTAGTAACTTTGTTTAGTATCATCTTCCAACCACACAAATTTGCAATGCTGCAATACCGTTATGGATTTGGGAAACACTAAATCATTGAATTGTACTAGTAACAACAGAACATGTGACCATAGTTGACTCACCTCAGAAAAAAACAAAAATGACTTTAGAAGAATGTATACTTGAATTGCAGCTTAAGAAAATTAAAAGTTCTTTGCTTTCATGTATTTGCATGCTTGTATGTTTCCTGTTTAACACTTAAGGTTAGCAGTTTGTTTAAACCTAAATAGGAACAAGAGTGATTTAGCTTGCTTTAGCCAAACCGCCAAATACGCTGTCATTTGAATATTAAAACATTACGATCACTAATCACCGCAGACTGCCACACCAGTCCGGCCTTTTCAAAACACCCGACACAATACGACATCCACCTCAATAGACACCGAACACGCATTGTAATGTAAAACATGCCGGGGAGGAAAAAGGCAATTATTATTTTAAGAGAATGATTACAATCTGAAATGAAAGGACCTCGCCGGCCCGTTATTTCTACGAGAGGAAGATTAATCTTTTCCAATCTGCGGACAGGATAATCAGGACTGTCCCTCACACCTGGTCTTCCCGTGTGTGTGTGGCCATGATGGAGAGAGTAGAGTAATTAATGACTCTCACCCCATGGCTGACAGTAATGGATTGGCTGCTATCAGGGCTGGCCATCCGTTAGTTCGTGGGAAAATATCACAGCGTCGCACTTTGATGGGATCGAGGGGGTCTTCATCAAATAGGCTTTTCAAGAGAAGTTATCTAGAGTCAGACTGATGGTGAGGGCTCCTCGGGGCAGGTTATGTTGGTCAGAGAGCCCTTAACAGCTAATTTCATCTAGAAATGCCTTTGTGTTTGTGTGTTACAGCTCCATTTTATATAAGTTCAATACAATGCAACTCTATGTACAGCATATGTGACATGCCGTCGATTACCACAGAAAATAATTTCAGCTCATCTCTCGATTTGTAAAAAGAAAACATTGCTTTTAGAGTACAACAGGGCAAGTACATCAGGGTATATACATGTTAACATTAGGCTACTGTGATAAAATCACTTAGGGTATGTTTATTGCAACTAATATATGACCCTGGACCACAAAAGCAGTCATAATGATCCATTTTTTGAAACTGAGATTTATACAAATAAATAAGCTGAATAAATAAGCTTTCCATTGATGTATGGTTTGTTAGGATAACAATAATCAATAATTTTGACCCATACAATGTATTGTTGACTATTGCTACAGATATACCCATGCTACCTGAGACTGGTTTTGTGGTCCAGGGTCACATATTATATTAGCTCCTGGTGTGACAATAGAAAGCCAGTAAACATGGTAGGTTTTGCATGAAACATAACAATAAAAGACATTTTATCACATTTTTGAGTGGAACAATTAATAAAAATGCTTTTCTGCTTTTCCATGATTGCCCTATACTTCCATTATATGTGGGTCGAGGGTCTGGTTTGTGGTAAATGACAGGATGCTAGAGATGTTGTTGATAGAACTCAAGTTTTATTGAACCTGGAACCTTCCTTTGACTCATATTTGGTATATCTATTATTCGAAATCTGATATATAATAATATCAACATGCAGGCCTCACGCACCACAAGGCTCGCTAAATCGATTATTAATGTTAAATTATGCTTGAAAACTTGAGAATTTTTCCATTTTACTCTGATATAGACTATACATCTTCTCTCAAACTCTCATAAACACATACACAGTGAGGCGTAAGTATTAGCATAAATACATTAGAATATGAATAAGTGTGAGCACGCCATTCTCCCTCAATAATGATTAATATTCATTCACGTTGCAGTCTTCAGATCAGGCTCACTACCCAACAATCCACAACTATTAATATTTAAATGCTGGTTTTATTTAACAGCGATACTCTGCATGAGGGTGTTTATGGGTGTGATGCGAGAGATCTTGATAAGTTTCTCCTGAGAGCTGCACTTGAGCGGATACATTCTACCCGCCAGTGTCATCTGCAAAATCCAATTTAACACAAAGCAGTCTTATTTACAGAGAAGCCAAAGATAAACATACCTGAATGACTTTTGTCCAAAACCATTATGCTCATAAATTTAGCACCCAAACCCTTTTTCTCGCTTTCTTACTTTTCTAGAATTCATTTTTGTGATTGTTTGGAGCTTCGAACTTGATTCAAATGTTGATTCACCAGTTGTGGCCTACTGGAACCCTTTTTAGCTAACACGCAAGTTTAACAGGCTAACCAGCACTCTGTGTACCACAGAATATGTCCTCAATGACACAGGGGCAGAGGCTGTTTGTACATATATAAAATCCGTAAAGTTGCAAAGATTAAAGTCTCAAACCCAAAGAAATATTCTTTATAAAAGTTAAGACTCAGCCACACCTTCCTAAAACGGCTCATTCAAACATGCCCAATGGGGAGATTTGCATAATACAGCCCAAATGTATACGCAATGAAAAAAGGTGTAACTTTTGTTCTCGCTGTAGTATTGTTGTTGCCACCACCATGTTGTGGAGACACTGTGTTGTGTTGCGAAAAGTGAAAGTACTTTGTTTGGCCTTCCAAATGAGTACACAACTAGAAAAAGTTAAGCTGGATAAGTGATATTTACAACACTGTTCCAGAACAGTACTACACGACTATTTGAGTGATGCAGTGCATTTTACAGAGGATTGTTTCCTGAACCTGGGAGAGTAGCCTACAATGCCGGCTGTGCACACTATAAAGTGGACAATTCCAGCTTTGCAAGGGCAGTCTGGTGCTTCTGACTCACAGCCTGTAAGTACATTTTCATATTTACAGTATTTGCAACTGACTATTCAAACACAAGTTTTTAGCAGTGTAGAGTAGTGCTTGTTTGCCGCTTTAATGATCACAAATGCAGACGCGGTGTTATGTTTACGTGGTGCGATGCGACTGCGTATAAAGACAGTATGACTCACTACAATCAGTATTTATGTCCTCACTGGATGCAACAAATGGCTCATTTATAATGGGTTTTATTGTTTTTGTCTCATCGCGCAGTGACATGGCATCACAACATGGTAAGGGGCATAACATTTCTGTCACGCTTGAGGTTTTCGGCCAATCACAACGCACTGTATAGCTTGGTAATCAGAGCACACTGCGCTTTTCAGAACAATGAGCTTTGTAAAAATCAACGTGTTTCAGAAAGGTGGGGCAGAGAGGAGCATAATAATATTATTACAGTATGTGGAAAATAATGTGTTTTTTGAACCTCAAACTGTGTAAACGCATTGCATTACACCAATTACATAAAATACTGTTCTTTCTAGCCAAATCATATAACCCCTTTAATACAGTAAGGGTAGGTTTTGGGTTGGAGTAAGTGTACACAACAGGGTACCACATATGGACAGACGTAACAAGCTTGCTCAGCAGCTCAGGCGGCACGAAATTGGACATAGGATGCAGGATCCTTGGGTACGAACCCTGTGAAAAACATGATTCACAATGAAAAGCTGAAAGATGAGAGAGTGAGAAACAAGCTCAAATGGCATGCTTGCAGTTGCATTTTTATGTCACATTCACTTTTGTTCATATACTTTTGGGTAGATTTAGGTGTAATGCAGATTTAGGTGTAAAAACAGTAATTATTGTACAGTACATTTGTATACCATCTAGCCTTTACCATAAAACGTACCATATGAATAAAAGGATAAAAACAAACACTCTTTTAGTGCCACTCAGTGGACATTTCTGTTGGAAACTGCAGTGGCATGTACTTATCGATACGTATTTTGCAAAAAGTTCCCCCAGGTATGTTTTCGCCATGAGACCAGGTTGGAAAAAGCAATCGATCATAACTTCTGGAGAAAAACTTGGCAGACACTGGACAAACATGAAGCTTTATAGAGCACAAGTGTTGACCGCCTACTATCAAATTGAATATACTTTGAAAGGCTACATATACGACTGTACACACTCTAGTGTACACGTAAAAAAATGAAGTATACTTTGGGCTTTAGACAGCAACTGCCTATGTATAGGCACTTGGAAAGCAAGAAGGCTTGGTAGGCTGTGGAACAGAGCTATCATCTGTCTTCATGCACCTCTTTACTCACGCTATGAGCTGATTAGCTGATTTCTTTTTGTATGCTAACAGAACGCCAGCAATGCCTCCCCTGTCATGTAGAGTCTAGCTAACAGGCTCTGTAAGAATCTCATAATGTTTTACGCGCACGATGGACGAATGGCCACAATTACCATTTTACACTTGACTTCATGACGATTGGTCCGTAGATCCGACTAACTCTAGCTACTGATATGGCTTCGTCTGCCCCCGTCCCCAGCGCATTTACATACAAATTGAGGATTTTATATTTATTTATTCTTATTAATCAGCCCCATGGCAGGAATCACACAGTGGTGCTCCATCAGTGTTTAAATACATCTCTGTGACATTTGTCCCCTGCTTTAGCATGATAGGGCCGAGCGGGTGGATAATGTAGCCGTGATTACTTTTTCCATTGAGAGGACAAACGCTTTCATTTTTCCTGTCATCTTGAATAAGTGTTAAAGAGGGTTTAGGGCCTTCGCTGTGTGCTCAGTATGCAAAAGGAGTGGAACGCGGAGATGGGTGTATTAAATAACCATTAGCAGCCAGGCTCGGATCCATTATGACAACCCGCCTCTTGAATGCATCACGGTGATTTGGGTTGAGAGGAATCCACGCTTGGGGCTTGCAGTCCACTTTCTTTTTTTTGCTGCAGCGTTAATGTATCATCGCTTAAACAGCCGGCATTGGTATGGTAATTTTGTGCGGCGCAGATAAGGGTGAGCTTGTGATAACAGGGGTCTCAGTTTTACGGAGATGGCCAGTTGGAGGGGAATCTAAATCTGTGGTAGATCTGTGGGTCTGTGTCCTTGTAATTTGATGTGTGGTTTGTTGGATTTATTGATCAGTAGCTTGTAAAGTAAGGTCATCATCTTACTTTACCCAAGGTGTTTGGTTATGAATAGAGGATTTAAACACACTATTACATCGTTCTGCATATGCAGTTCACGATATAAGAAAACCTCATACTGCACTCATATTTATGATATTCTAGTATCATATTTAAAACAAAATTTCAATTTGTGAAGAATATTATACGGTTCAAAAACATTTACTATAAGCAAATTGGTGCACAACTCATGTTTATGTTGATCATGCTGAGACCACAATGGTGGTCACCAGCTACCACCCACCAGGACATGCACCAAGACCTTGGCAGGACCTCTCTGAAACTATGCATCATCTGGAAAGTGGATCTAGTCATTCGGTGCTCCTGTGGCTTAACTGGTACAGCATGATGCTAGCAAGGTCAAGGTCAGGGGTTCAGTTCCCAGAGAACTGCATGATGCAGAAGTAGACTTAAAAAACTGAAGATATTTATTAAATTGTAACATTTTTAACTAGAAAAGCAAAGTTTGTCAAAACAAAAGCTTGTTTGAAAGTTTTGGAGTCTTTGAAGTGCTTGAAAGCTACCTCAACACTCATGAAGAGACAAAAGAAGAGAACAGAACAAAGAAGTAGAGCTAGAACTGCATCAAGATCACAACCAGTTAAATGAACAGTCACTCCAGGAATGTGAGGTGGGCTTGTCAGAGCCAGGTGCTTTGGTCTAAGGGTCAAGTGAGAACAGCAAACCTTGTTTGTGTTTTTAACACATCACAGTGAGACCTCCTTGACCCAACTTCCCTCCATTTTTGAAAGGAAACAGCTCTCAAATACATTGACGTGTACAACTGCTATGAGGAAAAGCAGTGGCATGATATCCTGTAATTTGCTGTCACTGTTTTTCTGTATTTCATGTTCTCGATAAATTCTGTGAGCATTCCAAAGTAGCTGTAAACTCTCAATTGTTCTATTATGAAATCATCACCTGTATTAAAGTAGATAAACTCTACTGCAGCAGTAGATAATGCAGCCACTTTAGACAGTAATCTGTATTAACGCTTTCAAGCTTTTATTTCTTTTCCTTTGTTGCAGACACGGAAACTGAAATGATATTTACACATATCTTTCCTGCACATCCTGGCATGCATTGCACTTTTCAGAGTAGGTTAAGAACCAAGAATTAAATTATATCAGAATCAAGATTAGAGGTTCCATTTACACCTATTCATTTTACATAGCCAGCCTTTTTACTATTGAATTTACAATTTATTCTGGCCACAAATGATCCACTTCAAGCAATTCATTCCAATGGGAGCTGAGCTACATGCTCGCTGAAAGAATAGTTGGATTGACACGATTGATCAGAGAATGCATTGAGAGAGCTTTAAAGCATTCAAAAGTTGAGAAAAGCTGAACTGTATGCAAATATTAGGCATGACAGTGAATGGTCAGTGGTTATGGCTTCTAAACTTGAGACTGAACTGTCTTAAGTGATCCAGTCTAAAGTGGTCTGTTGACACAGATTGCTGTTTGCACCTGGTCATAACATCAAATGCCTACCAAAATTGTAATGCCTCTCACTTGTCCACTGATCTGGTAGGGTTTCTAATTTCATGAACTACACACATCACTTGCTAAGGCAGTGTTTAACTACATGTTAATGGTGTAGTGCTTGTGTATATGGACTTTTCCAAGTTTCCATTAAAGAGCTGTTATTGAAAATGTCTTATTTGCAGTTTGTAACGTACTTGTCCTTTAATGTAAACATTCTGCAAAGTTGTTAATGAAAAAAGTGCATGATAAATAAAGATATTGTCTCTCATAAAAAAGAATGCCTTAACGAGTCATTTTTTTTAATCTTCTGTCTGTTACTCATATATGTCACTCGGTAACACATTTGCATAATCACCGCCTGCTCGCGAAACACGAACAGTCTGACCTGTCCACAAACACTTCCGCTAATTAGTTTGTTTACATCATGACGAAAAGACACTATGTTCAGCGCTGTAAAAGCAAGTTTGTTTGTTTTTTTTATTGCGAAAGATGATGATGTGAAGAATTTGGTTAAATTTAATTTCCGACACACATTGTGTACGGCAAGACCAATCACAACAGACTTGGCCATCTGAGCAATCAGAGCAGAGTAAGCTTACAGAAGGACAGGGTTTACAGACGTTGAGCTTGTAACTGCTTCGAACGAATCGTTTCGAAATCATAGAAAAAAATTATATTCTGAGAAAATTACAATGTTTCCTGACCTTAGATGCATTTAAACCTGTTGTAGGGGACTCCAACACAATATTAGGACACTTTAAAATACCATATGACTATTTAAACATTCATTTTCAACAAAGCTTAAAAAATGAGGTGCCACAAGGCTCGGTATTTGGTCCCCTTCTTTTGTCACATGTACATGCACTCATCTGTTCATCTGTTGTTTTAGTATCAGGAAGAGTTACAAATGCGATGATAACGTGTTCCTAATCAACATCAAAAAAGGTCTAAGTGATCAGATCACAAAATTTACATCTGTATTTAGCACTGTCCACTTATCACGTTACCTGTGATAAATTCTGGTACCATGAATAAACACACATTTGATTTAGCGTGTTAAGAGATAGCTGTAGTGCTCCAAATGTTTGCTGTTTCAACTAACCAATTCCACATTCATTTGCAACAACTGCCATTCTAATCCAATTCCTAATCTCAGCTACCCTAAACTAGAAAACCGATCTCTGATCTGTGTGAAAGGCCTTTCTCTAGCAGCACCCTCATTTGTAGGGCCAAATGTGAGGATCTGAGCCTATTGAGAGTCAAGGCGGTCTAATCCTATTAAGAGAGATAGAGAAGGGGAGAGATCCTTTTGAAAATGGCAGCAAAAAGAGCAGTATAGAAGAGTACTACCATCACATTTCTGCTAGGTTTATATCCAACAGAGAAATCTCACTTTATGAGAAGAATAAGCAGTCATACTTCACTGTGCTTAACTGGTAGAGAAATTCGGTTTAAAATGTTGCATCATGAAACCACAGTCATAAAATAATACGCCCTCCTAGAGAATTTGAGTGAATATATTCACTGCGCTATAGCTACCATTTCAAAAAACAAAGGCTTAATTGAATTCAAAGGAGATTTACTCTTGGCCTCCCGCAGTTTAGATGAACCTCAGTGGTGCTACGGTAACCCAAACCTGAGCAGTCCCCCGGACCAGATGCCCATGTGGCCAGATCTCACCCGCCCCTCTTGGCCTGGAAAAGGTAAAATCTTCAAAGGCGTTGGTTCGACTCCTTCATTATGGCTCCAGAAGGAGTCTCAGATAGAGCTAATCATCAAATGAACCTCTATTATATGACCTCCTGAAGTGCACCCCCATTGGTTAAGCTCAAGGTATGCCTCACCGTCTAGAATATCAGCAACTTTCAAACATTTTTGTTATAAACTATTTGCGACAGCATGCTCATACTGAACAAAAGCTCACATGCTGTCAAGTATGGAGGTAGATGAACGACTAAAAAGAGGTGGTGCATATATCCGATTTTAACACAGTGGCATCCTGCCCATTTCCTCTGTCTACTTACTGCACAAAGACCTGCCTCTCAGTTTATTATTTAAATCCTGTGAGGATTTGTTATTGCAATTTTATTGTGTTAGATATGAAGGATGGGCGACAGTAGCTGGCCATGTGTGCATGGCAGTGTCTGTCACTGTTACTGTGTAAATCTGCTTGACTTATTTCCACTCTGATCAAATATTCCGTCTGTGGTGAATCGGATGCAAATTATGGATTTTTCATTTTTAGTGCTAATGTCATTGCACATAACTTCAGATAGTGACACTTAATCATTTTGCATTGTTTAAATTCACAGTGTAGAGATCTTTTTTATAAAATTATTCAAAGTATTTTTCTTTTTAACTATGCTTAATATTTTGTAAACGTGCAATATATGCTAAATGATTATGTTCTTTGAATGGTATCCTGGTGATGTTATTAGTGGTAGACAAGACTTCTAAACTAAATGTGTAACAGACGTTTAATTCAATGCCAATGACTCTTTCTAGGTTTTCAGTCACCAAACAGGATGCAATTCATATGCCAGGTAAAACCACACACAGATGAGTCTTGTCACTTCCTCTCATTCAAGTAGGAATCTGTCTAACCCTCTGCGGTCCCAGTTTGGACAAATTAAAGCTGATTAGCGAGATGTCGGTTTTGTGTTTTTGCCCTTAAGCTAAAGAGTCGCTATGACAGTGATACCCCATCCCTTATCAACAGTGTTTCTTTCTGTTGTTCAAACCACCTCCTCTGGTCAGCGTGGGCACGGCGGGAAAGGCTGAGACTAACAGAGCCGTCCTTTGAATCGGTCCTGTCTCGCCAGCGGCGGTGTACATAAATTGCGTTTTGGAGCACAGGTGCCCACACTGAGTGTGTATCGATGGCCTGTTACCCAGGGTGCTCAAATTGAAGTGGGAGGGTTGTGATTAGAGAACGGCTCTTTTGTTGCTCCTTAAAAAGACAACAAGGGGGAGGTAACACAGCGCCAGGCCTTGGCCTAAGGCTCAGAACAGCATGGCGGCATAGACTAGTAGGAGATTATGAAGACGGAGAGGCGTGACTGCGGAGGGGCGGGATTAAATCAAGACGGTCTCCTGTGAGCTAACAGCCCATGGCGAAATCTCGCGGCTAACATGCTCAACTTCATGCACTCTGTAATTACCCACACTGTCTGTGTTATGGGCTCGGTTTGTTCCCAATGAAAAGTTGAAAGCGTTTCCTGGCACTGCGCTTTGTTGCACTGATTCGAAACACAAAGAGTTGGAGGAGAAGCGCACATGTGGCGCAGGTAGTTCTCAGCTGTGCTGTACTAATCACTCTACATTTGACCCCGGGCTAAATCAGCAAGCTGATCCATTCATCAAAGTTCCAACCGAGATGGGAGCAGCCCAGCACTACGGGACGTCCCAACATGTGACAGCTGAGGCTTCCTAACAGTGTTCCTCAAAGAAAGCCCTTCCTCCTGAACATACAGTCCACCAGATTCACACACCTACACACACACTGGGCCATTCTTTTGGGGGCAGCCTCGATTGTTATGCTCAAACCTTGTTGTCCCAAAAGTGGCGGGGGTCAGGATTTACACGAACGCACCCAACTGGATCATGCTGTCCGCCTACTCGGGTTAAAGTACATGCTCTCCCATTGGCTGAGAGTCTGATAGGCACCCCCACTCCATCTAGTTCCCATTGCTGGTCTCCAGAAAGTGACTTAACCCAATGTTGAGTCCTTCACCAACACAAGTAACCCCAGACCCCCTGCGTAGGGTACAAGATGCATACAAACACCCTCAGGGCTCCTCATTTGGATGGTTCTCAGGGGGCTTCTTGCTCCAGTGGCTCATACCCACCCACGGAGGGTCAGAAAAGGGCTTCACGCTTCTACCCAGGCTATACGCTGTCCTACCACCTCCACAGCATCATCTGCTGCTGCCATTAGCCTAATGACTACAGAAGAGCTGCAGAGTAGACTGTGACTAATTCTGCTCCACCATTCAGCTGTGGGTGCAAATGGCCATTTTTACATCCATATGGGTCGACATCTGTTGATTTTCTGAATATATATGTTAAACAAAGGGGAAAAGCCTCAATGGAACCATAACAAGTTAAAAGAACAAGTGATACCATTACACTACTAAATCAACACAAGTATTTCAATAATAATTCTAGACTCTGCAAGACTTTAAGAAGTTCAGGAAGGCTTTGGGTTGCTCAATACCAAACATTTTCAGATTCCTGGTCCAGTTTCTCAGTTTAATTCCTGAGAAATGCAAATAAAGGAGAAATCTATACATTTGACTTCTTAATTGTTGGTCAAGCTCATAAAGAGCAATCTAAAATGAGGTTAAAATTCAAAACCTAAACTTCTCAAAGCACAATGTCCCATTCAAGCTCACATTTACTCTCTTTAGCAGAAGAGAATTATCATATTAAACGGTTTGAAAGACGTCAACATTCTTAAAGCAAGTCCTTCATTGAAATGGTGACTGTGAAATGGAAGGATGCATTCATCTGGTTTGTAACGCCTTTTGAAGTCGCTTTTCAGGTCATTAGCCCATTTCCCATTCACCAAGAGCCCGCATGATACCCATTTTGGCACAACAAAGGCTGTTAATGAGTTAACGCCTCTGGTCCATTCTCTGTTTTCATACAGGCTGCTCCGAGGGGCCCGTAGGCTGGGCCTCCATTGGCTGTCTGTCTTTTTATTGGCTATCATAACAACTCCCAGCTGTGGGAGGGGACGCTCGGGGTTTGAAGTTAACACAGACTGTGAGAGGTCATGCCAAAGTTGAGAGGTCAATGCATTGTTGTGCTGCCAGTGAGAAGTGTATTTAAGAGCCCATAAACAGTATTCAGCTCATTTGGCTAAGTAGCCGTCCCCACTAGTCTTTTGTGCCAGAGCATTCAGGTAGCCAATTACACCCAGAGCTCCTCAATAGAGTTAATTTTTAGTCTGCTTTGTGGCTAAGAGTCGCTTGATAGGCAAAATGGGCCAGTAATTGATGATCATTAAAGGTTGTAAAGCTGTTTGGGGTTTGGAGAAAGTGATCTGTGAATGAAGAAAGACATAACCGCTCTTCTCAGGAGGCCATTGTCAAAGCACAAATAAATGAAACCAATGCCGGCCTGACCTTCAGTTCGTGAAGGCTGGAAGACATTGGCATAATGAGCTGGAAAAGACACAAACGCTGCAGAGTATGAAATCCACACTTCAGGAAAACATTATTTAAGTATTTTATTAATACTAATAGCTGATTGCTTTGTTCACAGTGATGACTCATCCATATGCATGAATCGTATTCAAACTCAAATGAAAAGCCAAGTCTGAGAAATCACCATAACTTAAAAGAAATTCCCAACACAAAAGTGGCAGTGCTATGGTTCAGTGATATCAGAGGGTAAGATACCTTTGTATTTTGATAAACAGCACAGTATATTTTGATTTTAAAGGATACTAATATGTACTTGAGTACTTGGCGAGCTGTCTTGGTGCCTACCTTACTGAAAAAATACAGCTAAAACCAGTCTAATCTGGTTGGCTGGTCTTAGATGGTTTAAGATGGAAGTGACTGGTTTTAGCTGGTCTTCCAGCCTGACCAGCTAAGGACGTGGCCAAAACCCCTCTAAAACCAGCCTGCTGACCCGCTAAGACCATGCTGGATGATCAGTTAAAACCAGCCAACCAGCTTAGGCTGGTTTTAGTTTTTTATTTTTTTTTTTTCAAGAGTGAACATAGGCATACAGAGATTGACTTTAGCATGTTGCTAAACTAATGAGACTATACTGTGATAAACATCAGAATACACAGCACACACAAGTACTGGGTAAAACAGTCAGTTTCAATTAAACAAAGCTATTAATATAGTGAAACGTGAGTTTATCCGTTCTCACAGAGTTTTCTTTTCTGTGTTGACATTTCCTATTTAATTAGGAAAGCTGTGCACGGCATATCAAATGGCTTGTCCCTTTTTTTAAAAAAAAATAGCATTTAGCCTTTAATCCTGAACTACGATTTGCTGCTTGTTAGTTTGAGTTGGTGACAGGCAGTGATGGGAATAATGGTGTTATAAATAAAGGGCGTTACTAACGGTGTTATTTTTTTCAGTAACAAGTAATGTTTTTCCCGTTACAACACCGTTACTGACAAAAAATGAGTCGTTACTATAATCTATTATACTATTATTCTAATTTTATTTTTCTGTTCATCAGCGTACCTGTATTTGACGAGCCGTAAACTCTAGTGTGAAGGCACACCAGACGCTTTTTTTCTAGAGAGTCTTATACCATGCAGAATTGATGTGCACCATATTCTTTAATGTATTTTCCTGTCAAAATAACTGAGTTCCTTCGGAATTTTAAGCTTTTAAGAACTGCAGGTTTCTCCGGTAGTAGGCGGAACTAATGCACAAATGGCAATTTAATTGGCTGGCGCTCACCTATTATCGTCCTTGTTTTGATTTCAGCAAATCAGTTTGAGCGAATGCAGATAAATCCAGCAGCTCGTTAATCCTTCGTGTGTTTTATATTGTTTATTAGTAGTAGAATTCATAGTAATTTTGTTAGCAGTATTATTTTTCGTCCCCCCCTTTTTTTTACAGAAACACTAAATTACAAACAATATCTTTAGCACCACCATCAGTCTTAAGTTTAGTCAACATAGACATTCACACATGGTTATTTTAATTACTGAAGTTCTAATTACTAAAGTTTAATGCTAAATTATCATAATAGCATATTATAATGCGTGACTGACTGATGCTAAATGTAGTTTTAGATATTTAAAAATCTGTGCCATTAAGCTATACATATATACAGGATATCAGATATAATAATGATGTATATAATATAATGATGTAACTCAGTTACTAACTCAGTTATTATTTGTGAGAAGTAACTAGTAATTCTAACTAATTACTTTTTTTAAAGTAACATGCCCAACACTGGTGATAGGCCATATTGGAAGATGAGACATTCTTACTTCAGGGAAAATTTTATTGGACAAAAAAATGTAAACTTAAGAGTGCTTTTTTGACCCACTTAAGTAGGACTTAAGTACATCTTTAGTTGTAATTTTATTATGGCTTCTATTGTCTTTGAAACATGGTTACAGTGCATTCCATTCTTTTCCATCTTTCCTTATTCCTTTCTTCCATTGTGTATTTCTTTCCAGGAGAACATGATCTCTCTCTACGGCAGCCTGTGAGGCATATTGTTCTTGCTTATCATCGAATTCACTCCCACATCTGCACCAGCCGGAAAACAAACATTTGCCGAGCGAAACAAGTCATTTAGCATGGGTGTAATTGATACAACAGGGTTGCAACTACATAACTACACTCCAATCAGCACGAATCAAATGTGTTCGAGTATGTTTTTTGGCCCTCGATCTTTCTATTCTCATTTCAGGCATTTTTCTGCATCTCTCTCTGGTTCCTGTGGGCCCTGCACCAGGTGGGCTTGAAAAACTAGCTGTGGTACAAAAGGCCTAACCTCTGCCCTGACACCCAAAACGACATATTAATCACAATGAAACAGCTACGTTTTTATCAGCTATTTTATGAGCTGACAGAAGCAGTATCTATTTCCACACTCTTGTTACGCGTCTCTCACCTCTTTGAAAAAAATCAATAAAATGAACCTAGAGAAGATATCACTTCATCTAAACACATTAATCAAAAACGGTGTTATCAGCGTACGTGAAGCTGTACTATGTAGATCTGATGAATGTCTTTGATAAAGAAAAGAGGAATAAATCACCAATCAGCTTTGACGGATCACCTTTTTTTATTCGAAAGAAACATTCTGTATAAGATTACTTTTTGACTTTAGGAATACATAAATTACATCTTAATGACCATTTAAAAATCTTTTTTTGCGTTATTTAAAGACCACATGTACCTTTTTTGTCAGATTTTCTTTTTTTTTTTTTTTTTTTTTTTGTACACATGTAGCACATGTAGTCCGAAATTTTCGCACGTTAAAAAATAAATATGACCTCACGTTGTTTCAGTCGAGTTCACGCACTGCTTCCGAAATAAACTGTGACTGTGTCTGTCATAAAAAAAAAAAAAAATGGATCAGGTTAGATTTTCTGCGTTTTTGCATCTGTAGCAAACATTTTGATAGGAAAGGATGACGAATATGAAAAACAAACAAACAAACAAACAAACAAACAAACATTTTGTCAGTCATGTTATACTCACTAAATTAAAGAAGTCCACTTCCAGAACAACAATTTACAAATAATTTACTCAACCCCTCGTCATCAGTCATGAAGAAATTATGTTTTTTTGAGGAAAATATTTCAGGATTTTTCTCCATATAATGGACTTGATTGGTGCCCTGATTTTGAACTTCCAAAATGCAGTTTAAATGCAGCTTCAAAGGCTCTAAACGATCCCAGACAAGGAAGAAGGGTCTTATCTAGCGTAACGATCTGTCATTTTTCTTTCGGAAAATAAAAATGTGTACACTTTTTAAGCAAAAAAAGCTTGTGTAGCACAGGCTCTGGAATGAGCGTTCACAACGCTACGTACTGTTGAATTATGTCAAAAGGTCACACCGAACGTAGGCAGAACCACAGACCCAGTGTTTACAAAGCGAACACGCAAAGACTAAGAAAGTGCAAGTAAGTCAAACGCTGTTTACAAACAAAAAGGTACAACGATGTCGAACGATTCTGAAGTTGTAGGAGAAAATAAGACAGACGATGAACTTAGACGATGAACATAGACGTGATTCGTAGTGTCGTGGATGCGCATCCCAGAGCCTGTGCTGCACAAGCTTTTGTGCTTAAAAAGTATACAAATTTTTATTTTCAGAAAAAAAAAAAATGACAGATCGTTTCGCTAGATAAGACTCTTCTTCCTCTGCTGGGATTATTTAGAGCCTTTGAAGCTGCATTTAAACTACATTTTGGAAGCTCAAAATCGGGGCACCAGTGAAGTCCATTATATGGAGAAAAACGCTGAAATGTTTTCCTCAATAAACATAATTTCTTTATGAATGAAGACAGAAAGACATGAACATCTTGGATGACAAAGGGGTGAGTACATTATCTGTAAATTGTTGTTCTGGAAGTGGACTTCTCCTTAGAGTAGAACTGAAAAGAGACAGTGGACGTAACATGAATGGCTCAATAAGGTGTAATATTTCAAATAACATATTGTTTCGTTTTAAAATATAAAGACATTGTAACCATAAAGTATTTTTCAAGTGTAATATTTCTGTAAAGGCTAGGGACAAAAAATGACTTTTCCATAGAATGAATTATTACTTTATTTTACAATAATATATCTTAAAATTGGGCATTAGTAATTTACATCTTGTGCCATCCGTCACATACGCACTCGCGCTCAGAGGATCTGTGGTTCTCTGCTCATTTTGAGTCAGAATTCACTGAACTGCAGTGTTGGGGAAAGTTACACTTAGAAGTAATGGATTTCAATATTGTGTTACTCCATAAAAAGTAACTAATTGTGTTACTTAGTTACTTTATGGAAAGTAAAAGATTGCATTATTTCTGGCGTTACTTTTTTGTCACCTAAGCTGGACTTGCTTATTAATTTTCAATAACAAAAAGTTATGTTTTTGGCAACTGTAAAGACCCTGTGTCAGTGAATAAATGGGAAAACAAAGTAACTTGTTACTGATTTAAAAAAAAAAGTAACTCAGATGTTCTCTTGTAAAGTTAAAAGTAAAGTGTTACTTTACTAGTCACTTGAAAAAAGTAATCTGATTACAACTTGTGTTCCTTGTAATGCATTACCAACACTAGTGAACTGTTAACTGAAGACTCACGAATCGTTTGAATCAGTGAGTTGTTGACTCAAGAACAGCTGCAATCCGTTCAGTCTAATTTGAGAATGAATCGCTCAGTGCGAAACAATCTAACAGGTTCACTAAAATAATAAAATAATCAGCTTGTTCATGAATTGGAAATGCTATCGTGATTTTTCCAGTTCACAATTTTTAAGAAATGTAGAAGAGTAAAAAGTGTTAGAGTGATTGGTACAGTAAAACTTTATTTTAAGAACCAGTTCTCACTATTAACTATTTGCTTATTAGCTGTTTATTAGTATTTATAAAGCACATATTAATGCTTTATTCTGCATGATTTTAGATATTTTAGATCCCTTAATCCACTCCATACCTAAACTTAACTATTTTTTTAACTATAAGCAGCAAATAAGGAGTTTGTTGAGGAAAAAAACAAAAAAACAAAAACAACTCTTAATAGTGAATATATGTTCCCTATTCTAAAGTGTTACCAAGTTATTATTTAATTGGGCCAAGGTACTAAGTATGAGCGTTAGTACTAGTGCATGATTGCTTTTGTTTGAGCGTTTCTGCAAACCACATGTAGAGGAAGAAATTGGATTTTAATTACACTTTGTGTACTTTTCTCCATGTTCTTGTACAAAAGTACACCTGCAAATCTAGGGCAACACTCCCACATACAATTTACACTTTCTGTCTGATTTATCCGATATGCAGGTGACTATGAAGCGTGCTGGTATTGTGTTACTCTTGTGAGTCAATGCTGTAAAGCTGCACTACAAAGAGCAGCTTGATCATTAATCATGTCCACGCTGCTAATATCTATATTATAAAGGAATAACCGTGTTGACTCACCTGCTTTGGCCTGAGATACAGCTTCAAAGTCAGGTCATTACAACTTATCAGTATCTGTGTGGAGATGCAAGAAAATGTTGTTGTGGTAGTTAGGAACACCACCCAAACAAGGCTCGGCTCAGATATACAGGAGTTGAGATATGTTTGTTAGTCTCAAGTGGTTTTGGTTCGCTTGACAGATGGAGGATTAAGTGCTTATTGAGGGAATGACTCAGGTAGAATATGACTCGCTGAATTGATAAACTCTTGCTTTTATGCTTTTGTGTGGGTTTGAGGGTATTTTACTATGTTTGTTCGCTACTAACGACAATAACAGTTTTGTGGTTACTGTGGAGACCTTTCTGTTTGATGAAAGTTGTGAATCATGACATTTTATTTTCGAATAAGTTTGTGCATGTGTATAGCTGAAATATTCTGGAAATTCTATAACTAATCAATAAAACTAATTTATTTAATGTTCAGTCACTGCATTGTTTCTATAGACAAGTAAGCTTTTCACAAGTTTTTTTTTTTTTTTTTTTTTTTTTTTTCCCAGACTGCTCATTTTAATAGATGAACAAATAAATAATTTTATATGGAAAAAAATATATAATAAGTTATACAATTTGAAAAAGTTGTGAGTTTTGTATTGTATTATAATAAAAAAAGTACTAAGCTTAAAAAAGTACTGAAAATTGTGGAAGTTATGAATAAAATAGAACCAGAACTAAATTTAATTTAATTTAATTTAATTTAATTTAATTTAATTTAATTTAATGTGGGGTAAAATGTGACCTAGAGTCAAAGTTTTTTTTTTTTTTTTTTTTTTTTTTTTTTTTTTTTGTGAAATTCTTGCTTATCTCAGTGCAATAAATTTAATTTAATTTAATTTTTATTTATTTTATTTTATTTTATTTTATTTTATTTTATTTTATTTTATTTTATTTTATTTTATTTTATTTTATTTTATTTTATGTGGTAAAATGTGACCTATACATGTTATTTGTGATATTTGTTTTCTTATCTTAGTGCAACAAATCACAAGTAGCTTGGTCAAACACCATTAT